>NC_141603.1:15902607-16202607 GCF_047967505.1 Dipteris shenzhenensis | reverse complement strand
TACTATCTAGCACTTAGTAATATTAGCACTTACTAATAGTACTAATATTAGCACTTACTAATAGTACTAAACTAGTAGTTAGTAATATTCGCACTTAGTACTATCTAGCATTTAGTACTATGTAAACATATTTAGTACTATCTAGCATTTACTATTTAGTACTATCTAGAATTTACAACAATACTTAGCACCTAGTACTATTTAGCATTTAGTACTATTAAGCACGTATGATATTTAGCACTACTAGTAGCAGTTAAGACTTAGTAATTGAGTGATAAAGCTTAGAAAAATAATGATGGCACTCTAAGTTTTAAATAACTTATAGTTTTTTTGTTTGATGTTTAGGTTTAAATAATACTGATTGTTGATGATTGATTTTATAGGTAGAATTCTTCCTTAATTTCAAGGAGGAGCATCCTTCCATAGTTATTGGTTTCCATTCTTTTCAGAATCTAAAGCCCTATTTCATTAAAAAACTGAAGGAAAGGAATACTTGTTGTATTTATCACACAAGAATAGACTTGTTTATTCCATGAGGCAGAATAGCACATTGTTGCATGGAGATATGTGTGATTGCTTATGCAAGGTTTGTAGGCCCCAAGGGGAGGATACGTGTGTTGCCCACACCAACAATTGTTCTTCTGTGTCTAAAATGTGGCGTTCAGTAGTATGTCCAAAGGAAGAGGATGCTGAATGGCACAAGCTTGAATGCTTATTGCACAAATGTGACAAGTGCCCACAACCGTTGTTTTGTCCATATGAGTTGGATGATGCAAATGGTGCATTGATAAGATGGAATGCGTATGAATATGCCACCGAGGATACAGGAAAAGGTGATGCAAAGAAAAGAATAAAATTCTTATACAAGGACACTCCTCCATCCATCATCATCCCTCAATACTTGCAACACTTAAATGTGTTTATAAATGTGTTTCTGGAATCTTTTATGCAAAAATCCCAAAATGCAAAAGCAGTTATGCATTACTAAAAGATGCACCTCCCGCTATAGTGTATGCTAATGCGGTGTTGGCAATAAGTTTCAAATGTTGCAAGCAAAGCACAAGGTTAAAGGTCAGAGAATGGTGTATCGTGTATCCTAGGAGGTGCACGAACAAATCTTGGAAAACGTTTCTCTATAAGAATAGTTGCTGAGCATGTATTTTTGCAATGGATCTTACATAGTTTTGTGCACATTTTGTATTTTTAGCTGCCCCTTTGGGGGCTGCTTTTTGTAATACAAAGGCATCTTGTTTCTCTCGGGGATGCTCCGTAGTGAGGAACTTTAATAGTTTTTAGTACAATTAGTTTTAATTGTGTACTATTATATTATTTATGTATTTAGAAAGTAGCAACATCTATATTCATCAATGTACAAATCCTTTACAATCTGGCCTTCAAGGCCTAGCGTATGGTGGGTATTAGTTTACATAAGAATTATGCCTAAGAATCTGTTGGCACATCTCATGTGGAAGGTCTGCTATTCTTTGTTGGATAATAAACCAGTCCGTGGGCTTTGGATCTTCAGTTAATAGTGAAACAATAGCATAACACACCCCATGTTAACATAATCTACAGAAAAGACTTCAGTGAATAATTTGGCTAGATGCTCACCATGGGTAGCTGCAATGCGCTCAATCACATGGCCTTCATAGGGGTATCTCATTATAAAGGCAACAACACTTTCTCTAGCATTTGCTAAATCCAATAAGTATGGGAGCAACTGATCTGATAGCTCATCATCATTAGGATCTCCATCATAGGCAAAAGGAGTTATGTAGGAACCGGGTGGATTTAATGCTACTTTCAAAAGAGTGTCGTCAACAAGCTCCCATCCATCAAATCTTAGAAGATTAAGTACCTGCAACTTGCCCCCACCTTGCAAATTCCTTGCAACCTGCACACATTGTTGAGAGTTCATGCTCAACATCATGTGATCATGTGTGCATAGCACCATCACGTGATCATATGTGCATAGCACTAACCTTATAGAGTGCTATAAAGGAAAGGGTTAGATCCCCTAACCCTAACCCTAAATGGGTTTGTATATATTCTATTTTTTCAACTAAATCTAGTGTACAGTTAGTCATTTGTGGTGTGCTCTCTAGCTGTGTCCTCTGTCCTCATCTCCACTCTTCTCCTCTCCCCTCTTCATATTTTATCATGGTATCAGAGCTCCCTTGCCTTCCGCTGAGGCATTGTGATTCTTGAGAGTCCGAGAGAGATTGAGAGATTGAGAGGTTTCTATATTTCATTCCATTGATGAAAGATTTCCGTCCATTGAAAGAAATTTCTGTCTAGTGAGACATTTCAGTTTACAATTTGAGAGAGAGAGAGAGAGCTCATTTCCTTTTGTGATATTGTGAGAACTACTTTGTGATAGAGAGTGTGAGTGTCACTTTATTGAAGAGTTCTTTGAGAGAAATTTTGATCCTATGAGAGAGTTTTTGTGTGACAGAGAAGCTCTTATCCTCAATGATTGAGAGAGAGAGGTTCTGGCCGGATCTTCATCAACAAATCTACTCAAGCTCCTTCAATGAGCTCCAATGAAAGCTAGTCTGTCGCCTCTCTAACGGCAAGCAGTGCCCACCAGCAAACATAGCTCTGCTGCTCCGGATGAGGACATTTCCAATGACCATTTGGCTATAATGCCTTCGACTTGCAACGTCCAACAAGCTCACAAGAATGCCCGCCATCAACCCTTGCAGTCTTCAGCAACAACGAGTAGCTACCTTGTTGCTCATAAGCAAGGCAAGCCAAACAGCAGCCACGACAACAAATGCTAGTAATAGCCCAAGGACTCACGACACGGGCTACTTATACCAAGAGCCGACCCACAGTCCAAAGCCATTGGCCCCTCTCAGTGCTCATGCGCCTTCAACAATGGTGGCTCTACGGGCTGAAGGTAGTTCGATGCTGAGCCAACGGGCTCTCGTCCTCACGATTCCCCTCGAGGGATGCACCTACCTATGATCTCCTTCATAGATGCAGCTCAGCAAGACTCCACCGAACAAGGCTCCACATGCTCTATGACTACTCTCCTGTGCATCATGCATCGATCCAAGCCTCTAAGGCTTCACAAGCTCTAGCCTGAATGACCTCCTCCATACAACAGCCGCATCAACACCCTAGCAGCCTCCAATGAGCTCCTACACAAAAGCCGCCTCACTAGAGCTCACGGGCTCCCTCGTCACACAGTATCTAGTGTACAGTTAGTCATTTGTGGTGTGCTCTCTAGCTGTGCCCTCTCTCCTCATCTCCACTCTTCTCCTCTCCCCTCTTCATATTTTGTCACACACCTTGATGTGACCTTGCACAGAATTTGGTTTGCCATTCTCTTCTTTTGGGTAAGTTGTCTTCTATTCTTTGCTTGCCTCACCAGCTAGGTTCTTTGGGTCTATTCTGGACTTATCGTGGCCATGGCATCAATGGAAACATGCAACTCGCCATGGCTTGCAAGAGAAGCAGACAGAGCCTGCGAGATAGGAAAGCTAAAAAGCTAGGTCAAGGCACAAGGGATAGAGTGCGGGTCGAGGAAAGTGCTGACACGATATCAAATTGGCAATGGAAGACACTTTTGCAACATTTTAAAAGGGAGAAACAATGAAAAGAAAGAAGACTCCTTGCAGAGTAGAAATAAGAAGCTGTTATAGATGCACACATTCGATCATTGCCATCGGAGCGAAGAACACGAGCTGTGGTGTCATGATTGGTGGGAAGGAGCATTTGAGGTAGCAATATCAGGCTATTCAAGTGATTATACCAATCTTGAGTCTTCAGAAGCTTTAGCCTGAAGTACCCTAAGGTTCATAGAGTAACAACCCTACCAACACCTCTAGAGATGCACGCCCAAGAGGCGATGCCCTCTAACTTGAGAAATGGCCTACAAAAAGTAAAATGGGTGCACATCTTAAATCAACTAGTGCGGACGAGATGCAAGGTGTTTGAGAAGCACATCATACACATGCTAGATACAACACAGGTTAGTGGTGCCTAAACTAGCCCAGTGGTTGTTTGTGATTGAGCTTTGGGATAGTTTACTTGTTTCATTTCTTAAACCAGCTCTAATTTTCTTTGCACAATGGATGCTGTCTTGGTTGACAAGACAAGGATACCCATCCATAATCTTTGCTCTGATTTGAAAAAATGGATGATCCTATCCATATGTTCCAATTTGAAAAGTTAACATCATGCACTTCCTTCTTTTGGCTATCCCCATCTGAAGCTTTGGAAACCATTGGTTGACTCTCATAATTCTTTCCATCGTTCATCTACGCATGCCCACTATTTTGAGACATCTTTAGCTATAAATTTCTTGCAAGCTGGCAACAATGTCATTGCTATTCATGGAAGACCTCTCACAAGAGGGTTGCATAACAAATACGAGCATAACTATCCACTTTGTATTGTTGAAATGTTGAAATCATAGACTAAAAAGTTGTAGCTAAAACTTTCAAATCCAATTCACACTTATGTTTCAATGATAAGCCATGTGTCTTGCCACACAACCCAATAAGAACATCCATGTTTCTATTCCATGTAACTAGATCTATGCATTGTATTTCATCCTCGGAGCACTCCAAAGGAATTGACCTTGTCACTCCTTTATTTGTCATACATTTTTGTAACACATTCTTGATGAAGAACAATGCACCATTATCCAAGCACCCATTGTACCTAGAAGACTCCTTTCTAAATCTTTGCCACATTGTCTCAAGAGAAGGTCCAAACAAATTGGTAGCAAAAAACCAAAGATCCTCCAAACTCTAAAGTCCTTCATAGAAAAATCCACCCTCAATGCTATGTCGTCTTCCTTGAGGACCCTTAATCAACAAGATGTGGGGAAATCAGAGAGAACATGCTTTACCACCATCAAGCTATGCTGATCTAGGGCCATGAGGTAAGGGGTTGACCCAAAGATCTAGAATAGTGTTACCCACTTTTCTATGAGGTAACCACAAACAAGTTGCATAGGCTAGGGTCCACATACACACCCTCTAAGATTTGATTCAAAATCCAGAACAAAGTTTTTCTATCAGATCATCTAGTGGTTTTGAATGAGATCTATTGATAGTCTTCACACACATCACCACACAAATTCAGTAGTTCTAAGAGCTAGCAACCATTAGGACATTCAAAGATGCAAAATCTCATCTCAAAATCTACAGACATGCTCGTCTCAAAATCAAAATCTATCTTGGTTATGTGATAATGACATTGGATCCAACTATTAGACCAAGACCAACCACAATAGTGACTTCACAAGCTTTGATCACTCCTATTGAAAACACCTAGTAAGTATGCAAGTAATTGCAATACCTATTTTGAAATGTAAAATGTCACTCACGTTTTAAGTACAAAGAAAGAGCTTTGAAATTTGTCATTTTAGAATTAGGCTCGTTGGGATTGGGCCCATTTCTTAAGAATTGCTCATTTTTAGATTGGGCCTATTGGGATGCATTCCTTCTTTCTAATCGCTCCATTTCACAGATGCAAGAAATGCCAAAGGCTATCATGAGCCTATCAATCAACTCATCTTGCCTGACTTAGAATCTAACAAAATATCTTCCTTTAGATATCATATTGCATGCTAAGACATATGAAGATTTTGCAAGATAAATTAAAGATGAAAACATGAAAAGGGAAAGGGGTGTGCAGCTTCCTTCTTTCCATAGGGGCACCATGTTTCTATGTCTCACCATGAGCCACCTAAGATTTTGCAATTTCAACACTTCTTGGTCCCCTACCTGGTAGTAAGCATTGTAGCTACAATAGATGGATTTCCTTGGATTTCTAGTTGAAACATGGAGCCTAGCACAAGTTCACAAAATCATGGTTTTCAAGTATGGTTTTGGTAGGCCTAAAAGCATGATTTCACGGTCTGTTGTCTAGTTGAGTTAATGAAGAACACTTTCCAAATAACAAAAGACCCACACACTTGCATGTATCCACTTTTTTGAGAAAAATTCACTTAAAAAGGTAGATTGGTTGATCATATTTTCAATCTCCCCAACCCAAATATGTTGAATCTGATTTTGCGGTTGGGGGGAGGGGCAATTTGGAAAGGTTGAAGAAGTATAAATGTCAATGTAAACAAACACATAGCCTATAGGCTCAGTGGGCGATGCTTGGGAGTAGTTTATTACATCCTCTCCAAGTTGATGAAATGGGCATTTATTGCTAGGAACAAAATGCCACTATGATTTGTTGTGAGATTATCACTCTTCTTATGCGTAACTCTAGTCTACATTGCTTAAGCTATTGACATAGTTCACGCACTACAAGCAATTTTCTACCATGGTGGAAATTTAGACCAAAACCATGGAGAGACTAAGATCTACAAGTTTACAACCGCAATTGGGCTTAAGCTATTGACATAGTCGCTCACATTTATGTTCTTGAAAATGATAGATTCATTGCAATGAAAGTACGAGCCAAAATAATGCATGATAGAAATATAGGCATCTTGAGTCTATGGAGCAAAGAAAGGAAGCTTGTAGTAGTCTAGTAACTTGCAAGAAGATAGAGAAAGAGAGAATTTGAGAGATGATACAAATGTACTTGCACATACCTCTTCTTCCTTTCCAAGCAGAAACATGTAAGCTTTCTTGCTTACAAGAAGGGAAGGATTGCCCAAATCTGTACTCCTTGGTCGGGGGGTTCACCTCATAAAAAGATCGTATTAGGAAAAGTGGGAAAATCTCATGAAATTGGAACTCTCCAAATTGGTTAAGAACCAAGAAAATGTGCACTTTTATATCTGTTCTGTTCAATAGAGATTGCTTGAAATTCTCAAATGATGTTCCTTTTATGTTAGTGGCTTTTTGCATGTTTTCTCATGATTTGTGGAATGTTTACAAATTTAATTGGATTGAAGGTGTTCATGTACATTCAGATGGACTAAGGTTAATTTAGTTTGCATGCTACTCACTGTTGTGAATCCTTTTGTGATTAGTTTCCATGTTCATGATGTGCTATATACTCAATGTGTATGCACCTTCCATTGAAAAACATTGCATGCACAAAATTATTGCTATATGATGACTACAACGAGTTCCACCTTTTTAAAGCTTGAAGCAATTTCATTGATGTAGTTGATGAGAGTGTATATTGTGTATTGATTTTGTTAATCATTGATAATAATAAGATAATTAATATTAATCAAGGTAATTATTATATTTCAAAATTAAGAATAATTAATAATTATTAAATAAGATAATGAAGAATAATTATTGTCAATTGAGATAAACATTGTTAATTAAGGTAATAAATAATTTCTATTAATTTATACCATATTATTTTTAAAAATTGCTTCATAAAAGACCAAGTTTTAAATGAACAAGTACAAAAAAATAGAATGCAAAGGCTGACTCTAATTAACATTCATGAAAGAGGATCAATTACATCTGGACTACAAAGAAAGAGACCATTCAATCAGTATTACAAATTGCCTTGGCATGCATTGGCCTTTTGCTCAAATGAACTTTATATTTCACTAATCATCCAAGAAATTCATCAATATCCAAACCAACCATCGTATTCTTGTTCTTTGCCCTTTGAAGATTCTCTTGTGCTTTCAAGGTTGCATTTTGTGGTATTCCAATTTTTCATTTTTTATTTGGAACTTTTGCTGTGCTCTAACTCCATATTATTGAATCCACATGCTCCCAATGGGAGTCACCATATATCGCCCCAGCACAATTTGCATATCGTACTCCATCATCTTCATCTATGGATTGGACTCCAATATTGCACAAATACCTGCATATAAACACTAGGAGTAGTAGCTTCTCCCTCTCACTTTCTCTCTATGTCCTTTCTTGCTTCATTTTGAGTGTATAGCAATTGTCGCACTGGGAGGATGTACTTGTCTTTGATCGACACTTGTTTGAAGGTTGTGTTTCATAATCCATTGAACATTGACCTTAACAAAGGCTTATACTTTAACCCCTCCATTCTTCCATTGGCTTCTCACAAAATATCCACTTGCTTGTGCATGGATAGGATGATTGTTAGTGTGTCTCACATTCCCCTACCACCATAGTGTGACTTTTATGGAGCATTTTTATTTGCATTATAGTCAACAAATTGTTGAATTATATCTTTCCCATACCATCATGGATAGAGGATGATTGCTTGTGTCTCACATTCCCCTACCATCATTGTGTCACTTTTTTCTCTGCATTATATGTGTACTAGTGCTTGAGGTTACCTCTAATAAGGGTTCTGTTACATTCAAGGGCCAATGCACAATACTACCAAGTGCCTCTTTGACATCGGATGCACCCATGTTAGTGTAAAAAAACTCAGCATCAAAAGCCATGTAACTGATATTAATAGAAACTGATACTATCCCATTTCCCAATGGTTGAAAGCGGCAAGAACCATTTAGAGCAACTAAAATAATTGTCCCTTGTGCTACCTTCAATCCATCCTCTAGTAGAACAAAGTTGCATTCTTGCTCATATTGTGCCATGCCTATAATTGACAATACCCAAACTCATATAATGGTTATTTCTTTTTTAAATCTCTCTCTCTCTCTCTCTCTCGGTCCCTCAATTCTCACTAGAATATGCTTTGAGGTTTTATATCGAGCTTGGGTCAAGATTTGCAATTCATAGCATGTGGATTGGACCAATGTGTGTGCCTACAAATGTGTGTGTGTGTCCTATGTGAAGAAGGTGTGAAGATCACATGTTCATAGTTTTGAAATTGGTCGATTTGCAATCTTTGGTCCCATTCTATTAATCAACACATACTCCTAGTTTTGAATGCATGTGTTTGAGCGGACATACAATGTATGCATGCCATTATTCTCATTGCCACATTCTTTAAGGTTTGAAATTGACCCAAGTTTGATTTAATGTAATCCATGGCATGTGTATGTTTGTGTGTGCCTATATCTAGGTGTGGGGATGTGTGTCTTCCTTAGAGCTCTCCACATTATTGCAAATCAACCTTAGGTCGATGGGAATACATAAAAATGCTAAATTCTAGTCAATGAAAATGGACATTGGGCCAATTCAAGCATGTGGATTTGACCAAGGTGTGCCTATGAATGTGTGTGATATGTGTTGTCTTGTGCAAATATCACATTTTCACATTTTTAGAATCAACCGAAGGTTGATTTGCAATTTTCGGTCCCATTGTCATCATCACCACATTTTATCAATTTCAAAGGGGTGTGTGTGTGTGTGTACGTGCGCGCATGCGCATGTGCAGATACAATGTATGCATGCCATAATCATAATTACCATATGCTTTAAGATTTGAAATTGACCTAAGGTCAATTTACAATCCCTGATATGTGTCAATGATGGGATGTGGGACTGTGTTCCTTTCTCACTGCACTTCACATCGCAAACTGACTTTGGTTTGAATTACCAAGAAAAGTCATTTCAGATTTGGTTGATCTTGGATTGATTTGAGCTTGATAAATGTATGTGCCTACCAATGTGTGTGTGCGTCTTTCCTGAAGATCACACGTTCTTAGTTTTAAAATCTTGTGTTAAGATTTACAACCTTTGGTCTAATTATTGACATCAGCACATATTCTCAAATTTGAATGTGTGAGTGGCCACACATACGATGTGTGCATACCATTATGGTCATCACCACATATTTACATGTGCAATGTGTTTATGTTTGAGTGTGGGGGCACACATTGCAAATCGACCTTGGGTGGATTCTAAAAGTGATAAAATGGCATGTGTGTGTTTGGGAGAAGTGATAACTAAACACATACATTCTAACCTAAACCCAACACATTGCAAATCTACCTTGGGTTGATTTGATAATGATAGCATAAGGTGTAGAACACAATGGCCATGCTTTGCTAATTGACCTTAGGATCACACACACACACACACACACACATAAATGCATTGAGAATATGTTTTAAGTTTTAAAATCGACCTTCAATCGATTTGCATTTCATGGATGGTGGTGATTACTCTCACACACATAGATAGCTTCCAAGACACCACACACACACACTCACACACACACAAACCCAAACATATTCGATGACACACCCACAAACACTACAAACTACCCTTGGGTCAATTTGAGAAGTGATAGCATAGAGTATTGAACACAATTACCAAAGTTTTATAAATTGAACTTGGGTCAATTTGATGATCACTCACACACACACAAACACAAACACATTTAGATTATGTTTTTGGGCTTTCAAATCAACCTTAGGTTGATTTGCACCTCATGGATGTTGGTGATCACTCACACAAATACACAAACATATTCTAAGACATTATGCACACACAGAAACATTCTAAGACTCACCCACACAAACGGTAAATTTGAGAATTGATAGCATAGGGTATTGAACACAATGACTAGGTTTGTAAATCAACCTTAGGTTAATTTAATAATCACTCATACACACATAAACACATTTAGGTTATGTTTGAGTTTTCAGATCGACCCATTTGGACTTTATGGATGTTCATCTCTAACACACAGAAACACATTCTCAAGCATTACGCACACACACAAACACATTCTAAGACACACCCACACACACTCCAAATCGACCTTGGGTCGATTTGAGAAGTGATTGAATAGGGTGTTGAACACAATGGCTAGGCTTTATAAGTTGACCTCAGGACAATTTGATGATCACTCACATGCACACAAACATGCTCACATTTTGTTTTGAGTTTTCAAATCGACCTTAGGTCAATTTGGACTTCATGGAGATTGGTGATCTCTCTCTCTCTCTCTCTCTCTCTCTCTCTCTCTCTCTCTCTCTCTCTCAATTTGATGATCACTCACACACATACAAACACATCTCTCTCTCTCTCTCTCTCAATTTGATGATCACTCACACACACATAAACACATTTAGATTATGTTTTTGGGCTTTCAAATTGACCTTAGGCTGATTTGCACCTCATGCATGTTGGTGATCACTCACACACATACACAAACACATTCTAAGACATTATGTGCACACAGAAACATTCTAACTTCTAAGACCCACCCACACAAACGGTAAATTTGAGAATTGATAGCATAGGGTATTGAACACAATGGCTAGGCTTGTAAATCAACCTTAGGTTGATTTAATAATCACTCATACACACATAAACACATTTAGGTTATGTTTGAGTTTTCAGATCGACCCTAGGTTGATTTGGACTTTATGGAGGTTCATCTCTCTAATACATAGAAACACATTCTCAAGCATTACGCACACACACAAAAACATTCTAAGACACACCCACGTACACTCCAATTGACCTTGGATCAATTTGAGAAGTGATTGAATAGGGTGTTGAACATAATGGCTAGGCTTTATAAGTTGACCTTGGGACAACTTGATGATCACTCACATGCACACAAACATGCTCACATTTCGTTTTGAGTTTTCAAATTAACCTTAGGTCGATTTGGACTTCATGGATATTGGTGATCTCTCTCTCTCTCTCTCTCTCTCTCACACACACACACACACACACACACACACACACACACACACACACACACACACACACACACACACACACACACACACACACACACACACACACACACACACACACACACAACACACACACACACACACACACACACACACACACACACACACATTCCAAGACATTACACACACATACAAACACATTCTAAGACTCACCCACATACTCCACAAATCGACCTTGGGTTGATTTGAGAAGTGATAGCATAGGGTGCTAAATAAAATGTCCAATCTTTGCAAATCAACCTTAGGTCAATTTCATGATCACTCACACACAAAAACACCTTCATAGTGCCCTAGGTTGATTTTGAGTCACGTGCATGTATTCTAAATCCACCTTAGGTCGATTGATGACTGGGTCGTTTGTCTCCCTCAGTGCTCTTCACATCATAGCAAATCGACCTTACACACATTCTAAGATAGACTCACATACTCTGCAAATCGACCTTAGGTCGATTTGAGAAGTGATACATAGGGTGCTAAACATAATGACCGAGCTTTGCAAATCGACCTTAGGTTGATTTCATGACCACTCACACACAGAAACAAATTCATACTGCCATAGGTCGATTTGAGTCACATGCATGCACTGTAAATTGACCTTGAGTCGATTTAATGACTAGGTTGTCTGCCTTCCTCAGTGCTCTTTACATCATTGCAAATCGACCTTAGGTTGATTTGAATATGTGAAAAGCCATTTCTAGTTTTTGTAAATCGACTTTGAGGCCATTTGAGAATGTGGATTTGACCCATATGTAACGTAAAATCTATATGCTCAATTAAAAATGTTAAACAAGGGGGTTTAAATTAAAAAGTAGGAAGACTTGAATCTTAAACCGACATTATAATGGTTAAATTAAATTGGGGGGAAGTGTGTAACCTATAAATAAAAAAGGATTTAAGTAAAAAGGGAAGAAAGACCCATTATAATGGTTAAATAAAAATGAGGGAAGTGTAACCTATAAATAAAAAAGAATTTAACTAAAAAGCAGAGAAAGACCTAAGCCTATAACCTAAATTAAAAGGATTAAATTTAAGGGAACAAAAATTGTATAACCTATAAATAAAAGGTGTTAAAATGTAGGGACACACCCAAAAAAGTAAAGAGATTTAAAATTCAAGGAGTCAAATTAAAAAGTGGGCAAAGACTAGAACCTAAATTTATGGTGGGAAATATTAAAATGGAAGAGATTAAATTTTATTAGTGGGGAGGGGGGGGGGGGATTTTAACAAAGGGAGAGGAAAGATTAGTGGTGGGGAAGAGAGGCAGGAAGTTTAATTTTGAAATACCCTCCCCTACCCTAATGATCGTGCTCCCCTACCCTAACAATCACACTCCCTCCCCCTCCCCTACCCTAACTATCATGCTTGCCCTCTCGGATGTCGCCCTCCCCTCCTATCGTAGACCTCCCTCCCTCCTTTTGCAGACCTCCTCCTCCCTCCCTCCTTTCGCAAACCTCCCTCCCTCCCCTCCTCTGTGGACCTCCCTTTGTGACCTCATGCACAGACCTCCCTCCGCGACCTCACACACAGCTTCTACCACAGTGCAGCCGCATCTCCTAAGCTAGTCTCTCAACGCACGATGCTCTAGATGGCTCTCAGCACCCTTCTGCATCTTGCTTTCCACAACCCTTCTCTGCAGCCCATGGCTCGTATGCAATCGCTCCACATAGCTGCTCCACACGAGCCTTACTCAGACTTCCTTGATGAAGGACTTCTTCCTTACGCAGCTCTCTAGAGTATTACTATCTTGCTGCATGCCTAGTGCGCGTAGATGGGCAAGGAGCATACTAAGGAAGAAGCGTCGTCCTCTTGTCAGTTGAAATTTGAAGAAGAGGTGCTTCCTCATAGGTGACAACTCCCAGGGCAACATGACCAATCACAGGCAAGACACACGAGCTACACCGTGAACAAAAGGCTACAGAGATGCACAAAGAAGCATGAGACGCTACCTATCTGTGCAACCTCAGGACAAGCTCTCTGATAACGATCTATGGACCTCCATCAACAAACCGACACACACATTTAAAGAAACTCGTTCTTCTCTACGGGTATCTTTCTTTCTTGGCAAGACGAATAGGAGCATGGTCTCCACGGGATCTGAATGGCCTTCTCTATAGATCCTAGAGTCTACTCTTTGAGGGATCTCTCAAATTTTCATATGCCTCCTGAATGGCCTTAAAGTGTCGATTAGTTTATACAAGGAAAGCACATTGTTAAGAAAACATAACTTTGAGAAGCATCTATTTTGTCGAGTTGTTGTGTAGGTAGACTTTGTGTTTTGAGCCGCCCATTTACCTGAAACATAGAAAAAAAGTCTAAGCATAAATTCTTTGATAAATGGAAAGCTATAGAAAGGCTCAATGGTAGCTTAACTGAGACTCATCAACATCTTCTTTTCATAAAGATCTTGTGCGATAATTTAGCAGCAGCTTGAATGAGTATTTAGAGAGCGATTCCTAATCTCTTTTCTTCTCAGCTTTTTCCCTTAATTGTGTGTATTTGCAAGCATCCTAATCCGATTCAAAAAAGTGAGAGTAAGACACGGCCATAGGCTCTAGGTGCTCTTCCATCCCATCTGTCTCACAAGTATCTATTTGAGCTTGAAGTTTTAAAAATAGTAATTTAAAAAGAATTTGAAATTCAACACTAAATTATTTGATTTTGAATTCAAATTTCAAATTTGAAATCTGAAGTTAAATGTCAATTTGAAGCCCTAGTATAGATTTTTGAACACAATGATTGAGCTTTGCAAATCGACCTTAGGTTGATTTGATGGTCAGCCACTTACATAAACTCATTGAACTTTTTGGATGTGGGTAAATTACACACACAAACACTTTGCAAATCGATGTTAGGTCGATTTGATGATCACTCATCCACATACAAAGACATTTAGAACAAGTTTTGAGTTTTTCAAACAAACCTTAGGTCGATTTGCAGCTCACGAATGCTCGTGATCTCTCTCTCTCTCTCTCTCTCTCTCTCTCTCTCTCTCTCTCTCTCTCTCTCTCTTTCTCTCTCTCTCTCTCTCACACACACACACACACACACAAAGTTTCTTAATCAAATATGCACTATAGAAATGAGTGTTTTAGTGTATCAATTTTCTTAAATTTCCATCTTGTAATTCATGTCATGGCATTGAAAGAAATAAATGCCATGTGCCCATCTCTCTTAAATGCACATTCCTACTAGTTGATCATTTGAAATTATGTTCTTTTTCTTATCATGACAAATTAATTTTAAAGTTTCATTTGCATCATCTTTTTTTGATTCATTCTAGTGACCTAGTTCCTATAGCAATTTAAAAGGACTAGAATCACCTAGGACACATTCAATCACTATGGGTAGTTAACCAATGTTCGAATTGTTTTAATAACATGTGAGCCGAATGAAGTTGAACATAAACTAAATAAAGGCTCTCTTACTCTCGTATATATCATCCTAACACCTAAACATATCCTTCATTTATAATAGTCTTTTCCATAGTACTTAGTCAACATCCCCCTTGGAAACCCCTTGCGATAATGCCAAGTCTCAAGGCATACAAAAGTATGCTCTATTCATCCCCTTGGCATGTCCTTTAGTTGAAAGCCAAAGTTGTAAAGGGCTTTTATGTTTGTGGCAAGCATCGTGGACTCTTTGCTCTCATGTAAAGGCTTGTATCTAAACCTATACAAAGCCTCTAAAGAGATCTTTTTCTATTTCCATGCAAGCTCCCCTTACCATGCAAGCTCTCCTGTTTTCTAAAGGCTTCTTTCTCTCACTCTATCTCACATTGATCCTCTTTCCCTCAAACTCGTCTCCTTTATGTTTTGCACAAAGCTTCTCTCATTCTAGCTTTGCTTCTCCTTTGTCCTCCCCCTTCCTACCTTCTTTGGGGATTCAACGAAGGGGAAGGGGGAGGACAAAGGAGAAGCAAAGCTAGAACGAGAGAAGCTTTGTGCCAAATTTGAATGTCACTCACACATATCTACATGGTTGATCTCTCTCTCTCTCTCTCTCTCTCTCTCTCTCATGCACATACACACATGCACATGCACACGTGTGTGCACATGTTGTATGACACACCCTACACACACTACAAATCAAGCTTGGGTCAATTTAACCACACACACATACTTAAAAACACATTCTAAATCATGCCCATATAAGCTATAAACTGACCTTGAGTGAATAGTGTAGGGTGTTGAACACAATGGTCAAGCTTTGCAAATCGACCTTAGGTCAATTTGATGATCACTCACACACACACACAATACATTCCACCCACATTCTATGTAAATGGACCCTTGGTTGATTTGACAAAGAGATTCTAAGACAGACTCACACAAACACTTTTTGAGAGACACGCACAAACACTACAAATTGACCTTGGGTTAGTTTGAGAATTGATGGCATAGGGTGTTGAACACAATGGCTAGGCTTTGCAAATTGTCCTTACATCGATTTGATAATCATTCACATACAGTAATGTGGATGATCACTCACACACACACATACACATTCTACAACATGTTCACATGCAATGTAAATCGACCTTGGCTTGATTTGAGAAGTGATAGTATAGGAGTGAACACTATGGCTAGGCTTTGCAACTCCGCCTTAGGTGAATTGGATGATCACTCACCCAAATACAAAGACATTCAGAATTTGTTTTGAGTTTTCAAATCGACCTTAGGTCGATTTGTGCCTCATGGATGTTGATGATCACTCACACATACACAAACTGATTCTATGACATTATACACACACAAAAACACATTTTAAGATGTAGCCACATATGTTTCAAATTGACCTTATTGATTTGAGAAGTGGTAGCATAGGGTGTTGAACACAATAACCACACTTTGCAAATCGATCTTAGGTAAATTTGGTGATCGCTCACCCATACTTGAAAACATTTAGAACATTGTTCTAAGCTTTCCAATCAACCTTAGTTCGATTTGCTTCTCATAGATGTTGGTGATCACTCACACATGCACATAGATTCTAAAACATTTTAAACACACACACACACACACACACTCTCTCTCTCTCTCTCTCTCTCTCTCACACACACACACACACACACACACAAAATACATTCTACCCACACATTATGCAAATCAACCTTGGGTTGATTTGAGAAATAGATTCTAAGATACACATCCACACAAATACTGCAAGTTGCTTTGATAAGTGATAGCATAGGGTGCTAAACACAATGAACATGCTTTGCAAATCATGATTTGATAATTATTCACATATGACATCTTGGACGATCACTCACACAAATACAAAAATACATTCTACAATTCACCCACACACACTACAAATCAACCTTAGGTCAACTTGAGAGAGATTCTAAGACACACATACAAACACATTCTAAGGCATACCCAAAAACACTTTAAATTGAAGGTGCTGAACACAATGGCCATGCTTTGCAAATCAACCTTAGGTCAGTTTCATGATTACACACACATATCTACGTGTATGACTAGTCTAACACACAGAAATACATACTAAGGCACATGCAGACACACTCTAAAATTGACCTTTTTATTTGGTGTAGTGATAGCATAAGGTCTTAAAAAATGAACAAGATGTCCAAGCATTGCAACTTCACCTTAGGTCGATTTGAAGATCATTCACACACATCTATGTGCATGATCACTCTCACACACAAATAAGCACATTCTAAGACACACCCACAAGCCATCCACAAGCTTTGCAAATTGACCTTCGACTGTAGCCATTTACCCTTTAGAGTCAAGAAATGTTGAACTCATAGAAAAAGTATCACATTATCTTTTTGAATTGAGACATGTTTTAGATGTAAAATCAATTATCATAGTAGATCCCTTTGGTGAATGCCTAGTGATACTAGGTCATCCCTTGTATGGATACTTTGAGAGTGTTATCAAGCATTTTCAAAATTTATGGAGCTTTGTTCCTCCTTTGGAAATATTTTGGGGAGAAAGTTATTCTATCTTAGACAAGGATAAGAACCATAAAATTCACTTTATATCATCGCTTCATTGTTGTTGGTCTCCATTTGTTTTTTTATTCTTTTGCATCCCATCATGTGATCTATAGGTTTTTATTCTAAAGTTTTATAAACAACCTTATTGAATAATAAATAAAGAAAAAATGGATTGTACATGCGTGTGAAATCATTTTCTCCAAAAACACAATCTATGAGCTTTCATAATTTAATCTCAAGTTAAAATGCAAAGTGGCAAGAGTTAATGAAATATTTACAAAAGGAGCACCTACAAGGGAAATCTGACATATTCTGATTGAAATAGTGGGTAAGATTAGAACGTAACACCAAATTTTGGTCTCATTTTGGTAGAGTTAAGGCAAAAGTGTGAGGATTTCTTGTATATCTAAAGTTCTTTGTAGGCCTAGGCCTGGGCCTAGGCCCTACAAAAATGATTTAAGCATGTTTGAACACCGCGAATTGAGAACATTGTTAGATGATTTCATGGATGTATTCCCCTGCTCAACTGCCAGAAGGTTCACCTCCAGTGGATGTTGATCATCGCATAGATTTAGTACCTGGGGCTCTTTATTGCATATTAGTTCCTCCACTATTGGAGCCTTCCTTTTGAAACAAGATATACTACATTCTACATCTATCCTTGGTGATAATTCTGCCTTATAAAGCCCATATATGTCTTCCATATAGAATATCATTGTTTCTTTCGTCTTGAAAGCACTTTTGTAGACAAGCTATCATGGTAGAAACGCTCAAAATGCATGCACAAAATGTCACTCAACAACCTTCATTTTAGATTTACTAGGATGAGAATGCCAAACAAGGTGTGTAAGTATTGTTAGCTCTTATAAATTCCAAAATGCTAGCAATGAAAGTCATGTTAAAATCCCATCTAGCTCAAGCTTGGAGGGCTTATTGGCAAAATTGATCTACTAAAAGCAAGAAGTGATTAAACTGCTTTCCACTTGTCTCTTGTCTGTAGGAGAGAGGACTTTGATAGCATGGGGAGTCGAGGGTGCTACCATGATGAGCCCCTTTGGCCAGACCAAGGGTCACTACCAAGAAACTCCTTCTCCAATTGAAGCAATAAACTCACAGCCGTGAAGAGGGAAACCAAATCAACATACAAAGGCAAGCTATTATGGCAACATTGATAGGATCTAAAGCAATATGATTATCCTTTTTCTTGCCCAAGGAAAAAACATTGAAAGCATCCAAGCAATATCTACAATGCAATGTGTACAAAACAAGCCAATACAAGTGAATTTTAGTATAATAAATTTGAAAATGGAAGCAATGACAAAGGCTTTGAAGCCAAATAATTCATAAATTATTGTACGTAATGGGCATATTAACTTCAATATATACAAAAATTCATGCCATGTATCTTGAAAAAACTTTGTTTCAAATTATTCTTTTTGTGGACTAAAATTGTGAGTGTTGAAAAAAGTGGAACTTGGGATATTCCCACTTTTCCTAATACGGTCTTTAAAATTTTAGTGTACCACGTGCATTCAAAAGCAGGGGTATTTTAATTTAACTTTTTGGAAAATTTTAACTGGTTAACAATAACAGGAGGGGTTTTTTAATTCAACTTAAAAAAAAAATCACTTAGTTCATAAGTAAAGAGGGGTATTTTTATTGAGGGGAAAATTTTAGTTGAGGGGTTTTTTAAATACCCCTTGAATGCACGTGATACATAGGGTTTCTAATTAGTGCACCCCCCGAGACTCCTTGCAAAGCATCCAATGCAGAGGAGATTATACTCACAAGCTTGAACAAATCTTTGCAAAGGGGATAATCATCCCTCTCTTCTGACTTCTTAATGCGCTTTGATTATCAGTAGCACCAAAGCAACCTAATGATATTCTTGATCATCTCAACTCTAGTAAATAAATCTTCGCAAACAAATATTCCACATGATTTGGTGTAATGAACAAAGAAGCCCTTAGAACATCCATGAATTTATCATCTCAAAAAGACTAGTGAAGGAAAAGTAGCTCCACCTTGCTAGTAGTTCATTGGCCTGTTGAAAAAATAGTTTCTAGTCCTTGTTGTTGAATGCTTTGAGTATGATGCTTCTAACAAACAAGAGCTTCTTCAAACAAGATTTCCTTAGGTTTCCTAAGTACTGCAATGACAATTACAGAGATGCACTTAGGCAAGGCCATTAAATCATGGTGGCAAAGTGCTAGGTACAAAGTGGCTCATAGTTACATTACTTGATAGATTCCTATCTTTCTTGCATTCATTGATTTATGGAGCACATAATTGTAGTGATTGATTTCAACTCATTAGATTACTAAGAACAAGGAGTGATAGAAGGTAGACTGTAGTTGTTGAGAGGAGTGAGCGAAATTTTAGGCCTAGAGTTCTAATAGCCTTGGTCAGGATGAGTGGTGCCAAAGAAATGATGTTCATGGATGTGTCAGCTACAAGGAAAAGAGGCAGGTACATAGAGGTTAGAGAATAAAACAAATTTTAGTGTAGTAACTTAGGAGTAATGCATCAGATGTAGATTCAAACTACCTCCCACTCTTCCCCATAAAATCTTGTAAAATATGTGCACTTTTTATCCTACCCACACTTTTTAAAACACCTCTGAAAATAACGTGGAAATATGTACATGTTGTCAGATATGCCACTCACTAATCTATACATATATGTCATACTATGTGAGGTTTTTTTAGGGGGGGGTATTTTGGATGAGGGGGTAAACAAAAATATACAAAAGAATCCAAATACCTTACGTAATATATTATTTAATAAATGTGTATTCCTTTTACCAAACTATTCATATGATATGCATATTTCAACCTCTCTACAAGTAGAACATTCCTATATGCTTAACATTGCTGAATCCATAGAACATATATTTTTACTACAAGCATATTACATATTTTTCCCTAAAATTCAATAAGTAAGGAGTTAGCGCCCTAGGCGACCTGCATCTAGGGTCTAGGAACCTATACTGGCCACCCTTCTCAATCCCCTCATGCCTCTCTCTCTCACACACACACACACACACACACACACACACACACACACACACACACACACACACACACAGACACACACACACACACACACACACACGTGTACACATGCATGTGCACATGCATGCATGCACATGCACATGCACATGCACACACACATGCACATACACATGCACATCCACACACACATGCACACGCACATGCACATGCACATGCACATGCACATGCACACACACATGCACACGCATGCACATGTGCATGCATGTGCACACACGCATGCACATGTGCATGCATGTGCACACACGCATGCATACACACACACACCCTACCTCCTAGAACTTCTTCTCACACCTCTAAAATTGCACCCCATCTGATTCACAAGAGCCCCCTCGCACTCACACTTAGATGCCGATGTGCTACTTGATCTGCGAAATGCATCTAGATTTTAAAGGCATTCCTATGGACAACAAGTTGATACATCAACAACTACTTGGCCCCATCCTCTTTAGCACAGAAGCTCCTCTATTTCCTTCTACCATAGATCCATCTATCAAATAAGAAGAGCAATTTTTGCTCTTGCAATGAAGAAGATCAACCTCCGCCAGAGACTACTCTTTTAGCCTCTGATTGGTATCAACTGCTCAACCCCTTCAAGCCCTTGAATGATCTATACACTCTAGGAGTTGCATGTAGAACTCGCATGTAGAACTTGCATGTAGAACTTGCATGTAGAACTCATATGTAGGAGTTGCATGTAGGAGTTGCATGTAGAACTCGCATGTAGAACTCGCATGTAGGAGTTGCATGTAGAACTCGCATGTAGAACTTGCAAGTTGGATTTCTAAGAGGGATTATTTCTAGCTTTATGCAAGTACAAGCAGAGCTTTGCCGCTACTGTACACACACATTCTTTTCTACCTAAGTCCATGTTGGCACAGAGACAACATACTCTCGGATCCATTTTATTACCCATCCTTGGGTTATGGCTTATTGTGAGCACGTACCTAGATTGCCATGCCTTTAGTCCAGTGGCTGTGGAACTTGTGTCGTGCCAGTCGATCTTGCTGTAAAGTCTTGGCACTATACAATTTTAGCTCAGTTTCTAGGTAGCCTGTATCCACCATTTGTTTGAATAGAGATATGTGTCGTGCTTCCAAGAAGATCTCTCTTTGATATAGTTGGCTTGTAATCTGAGCATCGACCCATTCATTGGGATTGAAACTAAGTGGAGGCAAATGGGTATCGAGGTAACATGGGACCTCTAGAATGAATTCCAATATTTTACAGAATATATCACTTAGGCAAAGGAAGCGATTAATGTTGTTGCACATTATTTGCTCATGCTGCTGAAGTGCTCGGATCATTGTGCCTTGGATATTCCATTCTACACCAGAGTATGGTTCGATCATTGGCCGATTAATGGTTCGATCGTCATCCAAAGTGTGTCTGTTGGCTTCCCATTTTTTACATCGTGAAACTGCATAGAACTTGGGATGGGTTTTGAGACATGGAGGTGCACATATGTACTCTTTTAAGAAGATTACATCAAAGAGCTTGGGATGGCACCAATCAGGTTGTGGATCCAACTTGCTTATCCAGCCTTTACTAATTTAATGCTGATGAAGGTTGGTAGGAAAGTTGTCCAGGGTCCATCCACTTGAGTTTTCATATCAGGATATTTGCTCCAAAATTCCTTGATGGGGTTACTGGGAAGTGGTATCTCATCAAAATCATACCCATCATTGGAACTTGGCATGGGAGTATGAGTTGGATTATCTGGATCCTGATATTCAAAATAAAAAATTGTGTCATTTTTTGCTGATGGAAGCATAAGTAGTTGATGAC
This sequence comes from Dipteris shenzhenensis, assembly GCF_047967505.1. Classification (NCBI taxonomy): domain Eukaryota; kingdom Viridiplantae; phylum Streptophyta; class Polypodiopsida; order Gleicheniales; family Dipteridaceae; genus Dipteris; species Dipteris shenzhenensis. The sequence continues at coordinate 16,180,283 of NC_141603.1, read as the reverse complement.
AGGGTAGGGAGGGAATTTGGGGACATGGGGGAGAAATATGGAAGAGTGTTAGTTGCAAAAGGGGGAGCAAAGGGGAAGGGGGGGAGAATCGGGCAAATGGTTTGAGTAGCTTGGTAATCCTCAAGGGTAGGATTAGCAAGGGAGGGGAAGAAGCTAGGTGTGAGGGGCTCATAAGTTTGTGACTATTGGGTTAGTTGAAAATGGTGAGAGGCATGAGCAAAGAGACGATGGAGGGAATAGATGTTAGGATGGAGCTCGGGGAAGGTTAAGAGGGTGTGGCAGCAAGAATTAGTGAGGTTATGAGGTTGGCAGAGAGAGTGGTTAGATATGGGAAGTTGGATGTGAGATAGGCCCTATCATCTTCTGACACTTCTTTTTGCTGGTGCGATGGGATCATCAGTTGCATGGGTGGGATGTCGATTAGGTCGTGCCTTATAAATAATAGTGATGGCCTTTGTAGTAATGGAAACAAACCAGCAATAACCCTGAGGGGAGGACTACCCATGAGGTATACGTATGCAATGAAAGCATCTGTCTTGAGTGCTATAAACCTGGCATGTGTAGACAGGCAGAATATATTTTTCTCATCTTGGAACAAGTCTTCGCAAATTATGCACAGAGTTTTGGTCCCTATGGAACGTTCCCCTTTGATTGTTGGATGAGTAGATATGATCATGATTTGGAGTTGCTTCCATTGGATAAGCACGCATGCGTTGAGGTGATCTTCCACTTGTAGAGTAGCCACAAGCTCTTGGTACACCAATGTTGTGCATTGTAGTGGGGCTTCATTGCTATTGTCTTCAAATGCCTCATTGTTGTGTACTAGCAATTGGAGTCTAATCTTGGAGATGATTATCTTTTGGGAGTGCATCTCATTCATTTTTTCTTTGTATTGATGGTAGATAGTTGTGTATGCCTCCTTAAGCTTTCTCATTTGCAAGGTGACCTTTGCCTGTTGAGGAATGTCTTCAGTGGTATTGGACCATTGGTTCAAGACTTGTGCTTGTGAAGTGTTGGCCTTTCGAGTGGTAGCAAGTTGGTCCTTTAAGATTCTACATTCCCTTATAAGCTCGTCAATGCTGAAGGCATGTACTGCCAAAGATTGTTTGATGTCTTCAAGCTTGTCTTTGCAATCCTGGAGCTCTTCTTCTTTGTGAATTAGAGTGAGTCGAGCTTGTGCCACTACCTCCGTCTATTGAGCATGTGCAGATGTCAAGGAATTATAGTAGGTCTGTAGGATTGCCGTTGCTTGTACTACTGCTGTCAGCTGTGTTTGACTTTGGTGGAGGTTGGAGGTCACATCACTCACTGCCTTCTCTTGAGCTTGGAGAGCTTGGTTCATGTGTACTTCTTCTACCTCCTTCTCATCTATCTGTGCCCAAAGTGCCTTGACCTCTATGGCAATTTCCTGGAATTGGTCTTTGATTTTTGTTGCAGTGTGTCTATCCAATTCTCTTGCATATTCTTCCTTGGCCAAGCTAGTGAATAGTTCTGACTGAATAGTTCTGACATTTGGATCATTTGTCTAGCTTGATGTTGGAGAATGACAGACGGTGATGAGGTTTGGTGATACCGCTTATACAAGTGGTGCCCATGTAGCCATCTTGATGATTCTGTAGTACTTGGGGGAGGTTGTTCCAATGGTATTTCAGTCCCTTGTGTACAATAGTCATACTATTGATCTGGCACTAGCTTCCCTTGTGGCTCATCGACTGGCATGGCATCGATGGGTGGTTCTAGTGAGCTGATGTAGCCTCAGGCTCTAGTGCTAATCTTTCCTCAGGTTTTGGTGTTGATCTTGCCTCGGGCTCTAGTTGCTGCTGTTGTTGGAGATATATTGGTTGCAGTGAATCTCGACCTCCAGAATAGGTATTTCTTCTAAGGCATACTTATCAATGTGATAGTAGGAGAAGTTGGTGATGGCTCCCATACTGGTGAGAATGGTATGTCCAACTCCTCAATTGGTTTTGGTGACTCGGGTAGAATCATTTCTCTTTCTTGTAGCTCTTTTTTGATGATTATAGCCAATAAGTGTGGAATTTTACATTTTTAGCCTGATGAACCATCTAGTTTCTTTGTAAGAAGATGACTAAGTGTTGTATCCAGTCCTGCTTTAACTTTCTACTTAGCAAAACAAATGTGCGGAGTGGAAGGGATCGATTCTTGCCGCACTTAATCCCTTGGATTGTGGATAGGAATTGTGCTGCTTCCTTGAGGTGATGATTAAGGATTGTGCGGAGCAATATGCCGTCCCTATGGAACAGTGTGCACTTGGTGAGAGGAGAGACTGTAATTCGAGAAACTTTGCATTAGCAGGTCATGTAGGGTATTTGGCACTGTGTGTTGGCAATGAGAAAGCCCTTTGAATGACTGTATTGTCAAGGATAATGTTTAGTGGTCTCTGATGTACAGTGATTGTACCATACTTGCCAACCTTTGCATTGCTGGAATGGTAAGAATGGAGAAAGTCTCTGATGTATGTGGTCATTGTAGGATTATCTTCCAAGGATTTTAGGCTCTCATGCAAATCGCCTAGACCCCTTTGCTCTAAGTAAGATGTTGCTTCCTGGGAAAGAGCATAAGTTGATGTGGGTGGCTAAACAAGTTCCAATGATTGGGCCCTGTCAATGGTTGTGTAGACCGGTGGTGACTGGGTGGCATAGAGGGGGTCTTGTGGTTGAGGCGGTGGGCTCTTTCTATGCATCCTCTTTAGTGGCGGCATCTTTTCTGAACCTACATCCATGTGCATGTGGTGTACCATTGATCATTAGATTGGTTGGCATGCAGGTATGACCTTTCTGTGTGTTTATGAGAGATCATATTTTTATACATGCTTTGAGAGTGTGGAATGAAAGTGTGTGGCACAATTATTCATGCAATTATCTATGTGTCTAAGTGAAAGCGTGTGAGTGCATGTGACCTAGTAGCTAGGTAGGGTCTAACTATATGCTTTTTTTGTTGCTGGGATTTTCATAGGGCAGCTAGAACTCAGGCATCACTTTTGAGCCCTAGGTTAAAATCGATTGATGCTACCTATATGTGCAAAGACGTACATATGCAAGTGAGTGCTCGTGATACAATCTAATCCTAACTAAGGAAGACTTGGTTTCCCAAATCTTCATTTTTGTCGAGGATGGCTTGCATGTTGAAGTAGTAGCACTTCAGGCTCCCGTTTATTCTTGTGTTGAATTGGACTCCATCCAATGTTTCTAGTAGCACAACTCTGATGGGATTCATCTTTCTTACTCGATAGGGTCCTTGACCTAGATACTTTAGTTTCCCCTTGTGTACTTTGGCATTGTATAATAGGACCAAGTCACCTTCCTTGATGTCTTTAGCTTTAAGATTTTTGTCAAACCATGCCTTTCTTTTGCGTTTTTGTGTTGTCATGGCATGTTAGGCGACTAGTCTTTTCTTTGTATGCTTCTCCAATTGATAGAGTCTTTCTTTCAAGGATTCATGGTCTCCCATGCGTTATTGTACTGCTATACGTAGACTTGGTATTACAAATTCTAGTGGGACCACAACTTCAAGGCTGTACACCAATTGAAAAGGTGTGTTCCCTGTACTGACCTTGAGTGTGGTTCTATATGCCCATAAGGCTACATTCAGTCTCTCTACCCAATTAGAAAGCTGTGGTTCTACTACCTTGGTGAGGATAATGCATATTATTTTGTTGTTGGATTTGGCCTGTCCATTCCCTTGGGGGTAGTAGGGTGTGCTTTTTCTATGGATTACCATACAGCCAGACAAGAGTTCTTGGATTACCTCATTGACAAAATGTGTGCCTCTATCCGACACAATTTCAATGGGGCATCTGAATCGGGTGATCACATTTTTGTATAAGAATCTTGATGTGCTTCTAGCATCTGCCTTTTTGATTGCTTTAGCTTTCGCCCATTTTGTAAAGTAATCAGTGGCCACAATGATGTAGCGTTCCTGTGTTCCTTTTCCTCTACTATATGGATGGGACCCACATAATCAATCCCCCATTTTTCAAATGGTTTTTGTGCAACAACTGTTATTAGGGGATTGAAGTCTTTGTGTTGTGGTTTAGTAGTCCGTTGGCATACATCACAGCCTTTTACATATTCATAGGCATCTGCCCATAGTGTTGTCCACCAGTAGCCTATGAGAAGAACTTTTCTTGTTGTGGCTTTCCCTTGGAAGTGTCCTCCTGCAATGCCTTCATGGACTTCACTCAAGATTGGCATGATCTCATGAGGCATTACACATCTTCTTAATATCTGGTCCTTGCCCATCTTGTATAGTTGTCCTACAAACAATGAGTTGATAGGGTGCAGCCTTTAAAATTAGTTTTCTAGCATCTATTGCTTTCATTTCAGGGGGTGGTCTTCCTGTCATTAAGTACCCAATGATATCTCCACACCACTTTGGAATAACATCTATTTGAAATAGTGTGGCATCTGGTAAGTCGTCTTCTACTCCAGTGGCTTCTTCTCCCAACTTGACTCGAGACATGTGATTGGCAATGTAGTGTTGGGCACCTTTGCGGCCCACTATTTTGAAGTTGAATTCTTGAAGCAAGAGGAGCCATCTGGTTATTCTTCCTGTTGTGCATAGACGATTCACAAGATAAAGCAATGCTTGATGGTCGGTGTAGAAGAAAATCATTTGCCAGTAGATAGTGCCGAAATTTCTTTACACTATACACCATTGCTAGGGCTTCTCTTTCTATGGTGGTATAGTTGATGTCTGCATCATTGAGTTGTTGACTAGGCAAAGTAGAATGGGTAGTCTTTCTTATGTTCACTAGGTTGACAAAGCACACTCCCAATTGCATACTTGGATCCATCAGTATGAATGCAAAAATCAATATCCCAATTGGGAGATATAAGGATGGGTGATGTGATTAGGCACCACTTTAAAAACTCAAAGGCTTGGTTGCACTCTTCGGTCCATAAGAATTCCACTAATAATTTGTAAAGTGGTCTAGCTATCATGGCATACCACAATATAAATCTTCTATAATAGCCGACATGTCCCCATCAAGACTTGTACACCTTTGGAATTTGTAGGAGGAGGCAATTCCATGATGATTTTGATTTTGTCCACGTCAGTATTGCAATCCCATGTTGAGAGACGATGTGTCCCAAAACAACTCCGTGGGTGACCATGAGGTGGCATTTTGTTGGATTTAGGGAGATGTCGTACTCCCTGCATTTGATTAGTACTGCTTCAAGACATTTGAAGTGGTCTTTTTGTTTGAATGGATGCACAAATCATCCAAGAACACCTGTAAAAACTTATTAAAAAATGACTTGAAAGCTGTGAACATGACTCGCTGGAATGTGGTTGGGGCATTACAAAGGCCGAATGGCATGATTCTATATGCAAAAATACCCCATTCTGTAGCAAATGCTATTTTTGATTGGTCTTTAGGAGCAATTTGCACTTGGTTATAGCCACTGAAGCCATCCAAGAAGCTCTATATTTCTGAACCTGCCACCTTTTCCAAAACTGTTTCTGTTAAGGGTAGGGGATAGTGATTTCTAATTGTGGCGACATTCACATTCTTTAAGTTTACGCATATCTGAGCTTCTTCTTGCATTTAGGCACAATGACGATGGGTGAAACCCAATCAGTGTGCTCTATCTCGTAGATGAATCCGGCATCTAGGAGTTTTTCCAGCTCGTCATAAACCATGGTGCCATACTTAGGATTTGTGCAATAAGGTTCACATACATTAGGGTGGGTACCTTCCCTTATAGGTATCGTGTGTACTACCATGTCTGGTGAAATTCCTTTAATCTCTTTGTATGACCATGCTAGGCAGTCATGGTATTCCATTAGGAGTGCTTTAAGTTTGGTTTCATCTTCTTGTCGAAGCTATTTCCCAATGAAAACCAGTTTCTCTTCCTCCCCTTCAAGGGCGAGGTTTATTGAACATGTTTTTGCCGGTCCCTCATAGATTGGAGTTTCTCCAATGCTATCAATTTCTTGAACTTCAGATTCTCTTAGTGGTCTTGGCATTGCTATTGGCACACTGCCACGTGTGTAATTTTTAAAGTATTCTGGCACTTCTCGAAGATCGGCCTCTGATGGTGTTGAACTAGCCTGACATGTGCCATGTGTACTGGGTGGCATAGTTTCATTTACCAATTTGTTAGGCTCTTTTTTACTTTCTTTTTCTAAAGTTTCTTGATCGCGAGCTTCATCCGCACATGTGGCTTATATTTTCGAAACTTCTTACGCTAGAAACTGTGGGGTAACTTTTCCACTGGTAAGGTGTTTCCAAGTAAGGGTTCATTTGCTATGCATTCTCAGGGGATCATTCTAGAGGCAGTGGATCTAATTTTGAGGGATCTGGCTTTGCAAGATACAATTCGACGATCCTTGTTTGGACTCGTTCAAATTCATTGAAGTATTCGGCCTTGGCTTTTCTATGATTTCCTCCTTCAGCTTTCTTACGGGATCTTCTATTGTTATTCAACTTTGGAGGTTCAACTTTTGGGAGCTCGACTGCCATTAGGGCATGTAGAATGGCTTAGTCATTATCAAAGATTTGATCTTCAATTTCAGCATTCTCAGCCTTTGTTTCAAGGTCCCAAGGAAAATCTGAGTCATCATTGGTATAGGTTCATTATTCCACTCGAGGTCAGCCATAAAGAATGCGACCTCTAGATCGATTGGTTCTTCATCTGTGAGTGGAGGATCTACCTGTAGCACCTTAGCATCTATTTGTGAGAAGATGGGGTCTAATGAATGGTAATTGTCGATGGTTGCCAACGTTTGTATCCAGTTATTGACATTGCTTTGTGAATCACTTGCTATGGCATGCTGTTGCCAGGGAGCTGATTTGCTTGAGATTGTCGTGGAAGATGTGTCATCCAATGCTCTAGGCACAATTGGTTTTATAGCTCATGTTCCCACCTTCACCTTGACTGCGCTGTCACAATTCTGGATTGTCAATTTATCAGTTCCCTAGTCATGGAGGACTGATGCTTCCTGTAACCAAGGACGTCCCAGCAAGATTTGATAGGATTTTTTGGGAAGATCCAAGATTGTGAATTGAAGGGAAAAGCAGACTCCTAGATCCGTGGACACACCATTTACTATTCCCAAGGGTTTAGCCCGTGAATCATCGGCAAGGTGTATGTTGAAATTAGCCTTTTGCATTGGTGGGAGTAGGAGGATTCCAATGGGAATTGACACAGGGCAACTCAAGATGCTAGAGAGTGTGGCTCCTTCAAGTTGACGTGGTGGTACATTATGTTGAGTCTGTTGTTGGAACACAGGCTCGAGTACAGTATCAATACTTTGTGGGGCCAAGTCATGGATTGGGTCTTGAGCTTGTTTCTCATCCTCAAATTGAGCTTGTTTCTCAACCTTAAATTGAGCTTGTTCCTTTTGTACCCATTGTTGAAGTGCCTGAAAACAAGCCTTCTCCACCTCTGCATTTGGGTATGGAGCTTCTTTTATTTGAGGCTTGGGAGTTGATGTGGATGAGCTCAACTGCTCATTGCTTGGTGGAGGTGGAGCCACTTGTGCTTTCTTTTTAAGAAGTCGCTTTGGTTGGATTGGAATGTTAGGGTCCTTGGTGGCCTCTTTCTGTTGGCATGTAATTACATTTACAGGTTGTGATATTACACTTGTCGCAGACCCAGACTTTGATGGTCCACCCCAATGATGCCGATTGGGACATCAAGCTTAACCTCTATTTGTTGTGGGATTTTATTTTTCATGGGACAATCCATACAGGCATGTCCTATGCCACAATCTTTGTAGAGTGGTTGGAAAGTAGCGGGGCTACCACGATGAGGGCACTCTGCGATCCGATGATTTTCTCCACAACCGTAGTACTTGATTGGTGCTTGATATGTGTTGGGACGTACTTGATTTGCATAAACTGGTATTAGACCCTCTGCACCTTCTACATAGTACACTGGGTACTCTGTTTCATACTCAAATGACGAGTCTACTTTCTTGGCTTGTAGTTGATGTATTGGAACTGCCTGAGGAGCTGGATTTGGTGCTCTTGGATATGGTTGTGGATTCGGATTCTTGAGTAGTTGTGGGACTTGTGTCCAAACAGGAACACGATTTTGCCTCAGAGCTGGGGGTGCTTGTGCAAGTGTCGGTTGCCTGTACACTTGATATAAGACCTATGTCCTTGAGGGCTTCTGCTCAATGATATAAGACCTGTGTCCTCGAGGGCTTCTGCTCATTTTCCACCCAACCGCGGACTCTTGTGAGCTCCCTCTTGTTTTTGTGAACCCCCTATCGAGTTCCCCCTTTCCTACTTACCATATGGAGCTCTCTTTCTAGAATCCTCCCCCTTGCTCAATACCTCCCAAGTGGCCAACACTCATGGTGCCATGTATCCAAGTGGACCTTACCAATAAACCCCCCTTTAGGTTCAACTAATGCACCCTTCCATTAATTGCCTAGGCCTAGGATTTCCCCCTAGACCCTAACCCTCATTAGCCACACGGGTAAGTATTGTCAAGCCCTCATGGTTTCCCGTTACACCAATGTCATGGTATTACAGTTGACGTAACATTCCCTTCCCCTTAAGAATTGTTTACGTCCTTGAAAACAAAATTGGGAAACCTCCTTTGGAGATTGCTTACCTTTTCCCATGTTGAACTCTCTTCAGATCTATCTTTCCACTTAATCAGACATTCTTTCCATATACTATGTCGCATTCTTTTTTCTTGTGTATCTAAAATTCTTTTTGGTTCATGTGGTAAAGATGCAAGTTCAATAAGTTCAACTAGGACTTCATTTCCAATGAGATTATCATCATCTCCTAATTTTCTTTTTAGCCTAATAACATGAAAAACTGGATGTACTCTACATCCCTCAAGTAAGGCTAATTTGTAAGCAAGTTCTCCAATCCTCTTAAGTATTGTGAATGGTCCACAATACCTAGGAGATAACTTCAAACATTTACTTGTTTTTAGAGATTCTGAAGATTCAAGTACCTTAAGGTAGACTTTCTCATTTACTTCAAACTCCAACTTTCTACGGTGGGGGTTTGCATAACTTTGTGCTCTATCTTGAGCTCTTCTTATGCTATCTTTAGCTAACTTAAGCATTTGATTCATATCCTCAAGAAAGTCTTTGGCCGCTTGAACCTTCTCTTTTTCAAGTCCCACTGTCATTGGGGCTCTAGGTTGAAATCCATACATCATCATGAATGGACTAAAACCTGTAGCTAAATGTTTGGCACTGTTATATGCAAATTCTAATATGGGCAAATACTATTCCCAATTAGTTTGCCGTTTATTTACATATGCTCGAAGCATATCCTCAATGATCTGATTGACTCTTTCAGTTTGACCATCACTCTGTGGATGGTCCACGGTGCTCATATTCAATGAAGTTTCCAATCTCTTAAACACAGCCCTCCAAAAATGGCTGTTAAATTTGCTATCTCTGTCACTAACAATACCGGCTGGTAGCCCATACAATCTATAGATATGCTCCACAAATAGCCTAGCTAATTCTGGAGTTTTAACATCTTCATTGACAGGAATAAAATAAGTCATCTTGGTCAACCGATCCACAATTACCCACATAGAGTTGTGCCCCCTCTGTGTCCTCGGTAGTCCCACAATGAAATCCATGGAGATGCTTTCCCATTTGCCAGATGGAATCTCCAATGGGTGTAGGAGACCTCCTACCTTAAGGCGTTCAGCCTTATTGACCTGGCATTTTTGGCACTTCAATACATAATCTTGGACGTCCTTACCTAACTATTCCAGGCCAAAAGAATTGTCTTTTCAGAAGTACATATGTCTTCTGAATTCCTAGGTGTCCAGCACTTGGACTATGATGACATTCAAAAAGGATTTGGCGCCTAATGTCATTATCATCTGGGACACATACTCTGCCCTTGTAGAGTAGGTAGCCATCTTCAATAGTATATTTTCTCCACTTGAGTCCTTTATCACCAACCTGTGGTGTGTCACCATTTCCATGCGACTCCTCAGTGAAAGCCTCTCGATTAGTTGGATCCCTGTTTTTAATTGCTTTCCATATTTCAGAGAAGTGAGGATCAAATTCACATTTCCCTTTTAAGGACTCTAGGAAATCATTCTGAAATTGAGTAAAACTCAATTCATTAACAATCGGCATTCGGCTAAGAGAGTCTGCTACCACATTAAACTTCCCTTTCCTATATGTCAATTGTATATCAAACTCTTGCATTAACTCAGCCCATCTAGCTTTTCTACCTTTAAGCTCTGGCTGATTACAAATCCATTTAATGCTTTCTTGATCAAAGATGATCTCAAATTTTGCACCATATAAATAGTGCCTCCACTTCTTTAAAGCATAGACTATAGCATATAGTTCCTTCTCATATGCTGAGTAATTCCATTGGGCACGATCTAGCTTTTTGCTTTCAAAAGCCACTGGTTGACCTTTTTGTATAAGTACTGCCCCAATAGCAAAATCACTGGCATCTGTCTCAACCACGAATGGTTCATTGGGATCCACTACTTTTAAGACAGGAGCTGCCGCTATAGCTACCTTTAATTTTTCAAAACTTCTCTTTTGAGGTTCATCCCATATGAAGGTGCTTCCCTTCCCCTTAAGCTGGTCCATCATCGGAACATCAATCTTAGCGTAATCTTGGATGAATCCCCTATAGAATCCTGACAAACCTAAGAATATCTGTAATTCTTCTAGATTTGTAGGATGTGGCCATTCCAATATGGCCCTTACTTTATCAGGGTCCATACGAACCCCTTCTTGGGATATTATATGTCCTAAGTATTTCACTTCTTTTGCAAAGAATTCTTATTTGGATTCTTTTGCAAAGAGCAAATTATCTCTAAGCAATTGGAACACTTTTTGCAAATGTTCCAAATGTTTTTTTCTAGTTTTACTATAAATAAGGATATCGTCTAGAAATACTACAGCAAATTTTCCTAGATATGGCCTTAAGACACTATTCATAAGTGTCATGAAAGTTGTTGGAGCATTTGTTAATCCAAATGGCATTACTTTAAATTGATAATGCCCATACCTAGTACGAAATGATGTCTTAGGGACATCTTCTTCCCTAATTCGTACTTGATGATATCCTGATCTTAAATCAATTTTAGTAAAGTATTTTGCCCCTTGCAATTGATCAAAGAGCTCATCAATGCGAGGCATAGGATACTTATTTTTTATGGTGATTTTATTTAGTGCTCGGTAATCTATGCATAAATGCATAGTACCATCCTTTTTCTTTACCAGTAAAACTGGTGCAGACCAAGGTGAACTACTTGTTTGGATTTGGCCCTTCCTAAGATATTCTGTTAACTGTCTTTCGACCTCACGTTTCTCCGTTTGACTAAGTCTATATGGGGGTTTACAAACAGGGGTAGATCCAGGAATTAAATCTATTTTATGATCTACTTCTCTCTCAGGACGTAAACCATCAGGTAAGTCAAGCGGAAAAACATATTTAAATTCAAACATTAAATCATTGAAAGAAGATTTATACTTTTTAACATTATCAAAAACAACATTACTTCTTTCCGATGCAAAAGACATAAAATCACCAATAAAAGTAAGTTCACAAAGATATACCTTGCATTGTTCTTGGTGTAGTAGTCGTTCCAATTCCATCGAACAAATAAGAGGAGAGTTAGGCACATCATGTTCTCCTTGAATCTGAAAGACTCTACCCTCTTTTTCAAACATAATGGACTTATTAAGATAACTCCTCTGTAAGCTATGCCCAAGACTATACAACCATTCTCGACCAAGCACTACATCTGTTCGGTCGAGATGCATGATTTGGAAATCCAAGGCATCCTAATAGCCTTGAATATCCATCTCTACACCATATATCATGGTGTCCCAAACCTTTTTATCACTGCCCTTCATCAAAGAGACCACATATTTATGGGCACTGGGACTCTCAGGCAATTTTAATTTCTTAACTAACGAGTAGTTTAAGAAATTATGTGTTGCACTATCATCAACCATCACTCTTACTCTTTGCCCCTTAATTTTTCCATGCATCCTCATTAAATCATGAGGACCAAAGGTGGGCTGCCACATTGCTGATGATAGACAGCACATGTGGGTGCTATCCTCATGATAGACCTCTACCTCAGTGTACTTTTCAGTACCATTAAGCAGTAACACTTGCACCACATACACTTGTTTTGGTGGAGGTCTATTTGGGGCTTTAGCTTACCCTGGTTTGTTTTTAGGACAGTTCCAAGCAGCATGGTCTTTGCCCAGACATTTGAAGCAAAGATTTTCTTGCTTGGCCCTTTCATAATCCTCTTTTTTCAAGAGAGGATAATTTTGTGTTTGAGGTTTCTTAGGTGGTGCCTGAGGAACCTCCTTCTTAAAGTGCCCCTTCCTTTTCAAATTGGAAAATTTATTGAACTTTGGAACAAAACCTGTTTGCTCCGAAGTTCCAATTTTGAATTTCCCCGTCATATCATCATATATTTGGGCATACTTAATAGTTTCCTCAAAGGTTTTTGGAGAATTTCTTTTCACCTCAACCTTATAAGTGTCTTTGAGACCTCTCACCAAACCCCTTATCTTTTGGAATTCATCAATTCCCTTCAGCTTAAGGACTGCCTCCCTATAATTCGACTAGAGTGTTTTTACCCATAGTGCAAATGTCCCAAGCCTCCCATGCTCTTTCTAATTCATTTTTCGGTAAAAACTCTTTTAGGAAGGCTTGTTCAAACTCAGTCCAATATCTAGGAATTTTATCACTCTCCCTGAGGCTCATCCACCATTTATAGGCTTTATTTCCAAGGGAAAGACTTGCTTCCACGACTTGATTTTTAGGAGGTGTATTCCTGAGTCGATGAAAGTCTTGCCATTTTTGCAAGAACGTATTATCTTCCCCATTGAAAATTGGCGGTTTTAAGTCCTTAAGGATGTTCGAGGTTTCTCTAAGTCGAGAGGTAGACCTCTCAACTTGATTAGGAGGAATCGGTGATTTTTCAATAATAGATATTGATTGAGAATCAGCTATCTTTGTTATAGCTTCAGCTAGGGTTTTTAATGTTTCACTGATAACCCCTAACTGTGTTTCTATATTTTGCATTCGAGTTTCAAGTTTAGTGAATTCTGCATACGGAATTCCATAATCACCGTAACCAATATCCTCCATTTCTACATTATCCTTTTGAGTTTTAGTTTGTACCTCCTCATGTATTTCCTCTCTAACTATTGCTTTTCCATTTCTAGCCCTTTCCTCGGCTTCTCTGATCATATCATCCCCCCTTTTTGGAGTTGTCATTTTAAAGACATAAATTTTCCAAAATTTATAAAGCGAAACGCTTTATGTCAGAGAGAAAAAAATGTAGTGCCCACTTCCCTGATATTTGTTCGAGGCATTGCATTTGTCTTTGAAGTCATTCTGCTTTCTTTTAATTCATGAACTCGTCTTTTGACTCTGCTCTTTTACTTCCTTCGACTTTAAACTCCTCAACACAAGCTTTGATTCCCTTCTTTGATCTCCACCATGTCGCTTTCAACTCCTTTTCTTTAAGATTAGTGAGGCTAGACTTAGATATAGATTCTAAGAGGGGTGACAAAGGATCTTAGGACCTTTGAAAAAAAATGATGTGGCTTTCTTCAAAGTCTAAGAACTTTGTATGACCTGGCCTGCAAACGCCCTTTCGAAAACTATGATGTAAATTCGAGTCGCATCGCCTAGTTTCCCCTTATCAATTGAATGTATGCTCATAACAGCAGAGGCTAGGGACATGGTGCGCCAGACTGTGCAAATGTATGCTGAACTTTTCTTCTTGTACGAATCTAGAACTACGTTGTTGTGCGTCGGCACGTTTCAGAAGGTTATCGCTGTGCCCGCCCACAACCAAAGTCCTCTTTTTAATAGACTTTAGTGTTTCTGTGATGAAGCAGATATAACTAAATGGGCTATGCCAGAACGTGGGGAATTGTACTGCACATACAGTCCATGCTTCCGCTACACATCTCTGCAACCCATTCCACTTGTCCATTCGTCTTCATGGCTATCGTAGCTTTTCCCGATGCAAATCTGGTGGCCTTCTCTTTTGATTGATCCTTGCCTTCCACGATTACTTACAATAGGTGGCCATAAGCTGAAGCCTTGCAATTCGCCCATACTCCAGGAGCATATCCATTATACGAGTTCTCGGGTAGCTCCTGCTCGTAGAAGTGATCCGCTTCACCCAACTAGATAGACACCCACTCAATTCACAGCAGCGATTTCCATCCTCAGGTTCGGAAGGAGGCTCTAATACCAATGATATAAGACCTGTGTCCTCTAGGGCTTCTGCTCAATGATATAAGACCTATGTCCTTGAGGGCTTCTGCTCGTTTTCCACCCAACCGCGGACTCCCGTGAGCTCCCTCTTGTTTTTGTGAACCCCCTATCGAGTTCGCCCTTTCCTACTTACCATGTGGAGCTCTCTTTCTAGAATCCTCCCCCTTGCTCAATACCTCCCAAGTGGCCAACACTCATGGTGCCATGTATCCAAGTGGACCTTACCATTAAACCCCCCTTTAGGTTCAACTAATGCACCCTTCCATTAATTGCCTAGGCCTAGGATTTCCCCCTAGACCCTAGCCCTCATTAGCCACACGGGTAAGTATTGTCAAGCCCTCATGGTTTCCTCGTTACACCGATGTCACGGTATTACAGTTGACGTAACAAGACTGGCATGGGTGCCGCTTGGTATTGTTGAGGTCGAGGTAGGTTGTTGTGCATGTTGAAGATGCAACTGTTTTCATCATGGCCATCGACGACGCAGATATGGCACCACAACCTTGGTGGTGGATTTGCTTGTGCATTGATCTTGGCTCTTAGGACCGGGCACTCATTTGTTGTATGATTGGCCATGTAGTGTGGACACCAGACATTTTCTCATCATGGATATGTTTGAGTTGGCGACTGAGACAAGTGAAGTTTTTGTTCCATGGCCTGCATCATGTCTTCTTTCAACTTCATGGTCATGGCCTTTAGGCAATCTTCATTTGATGTTTCTGCAGTGGACTTGGATTTGCCCTTTTTTGAGTGCTTATCTTGTGCACTAGATCTACTGTCATCTCTGCTAGTGTCAGAGGCGGTCATGCCATCCTCGATGTTAATGGTTGCTGCATGAGCAGCACTGAACATTTCATAGCTGCTAATCTTTTTCATATCCTTTCGGATTTTCTTTCTTAGTCCTGCAATGAACTAGGCTGTGAGGTACTTTGCATTGGGACATGGGTCACATTTGGCGATTAATCTTTTCATCTTACTCAGGTACGTGCGTACATCTTCTTGGTGGCCTTATTTGATCTTGCTTAGTTGGAGGGTGGGATCATCTTGTAGCCTTTCTATTTGAAAGCGTCGTTTAAATTCTGTTTGAAGTAAGTCCCATGTGACAAGCTCTTCCACTAGAAGGTCTAGGTACTATTCAGACGCTTCATCAGTTAAGGCCATTGGAAACCAAGCCATCTTGGTTTCATGAGATTGATCTCCACCTGCTCAGCATGCGGCATCAAAATGCTGGAGGAATCGGGCTGTGGATCTCCCCTACCATTATATTTGGGAAGTTCCAATTTTCCCAAGGGGCATCTGCCTTGATTGTTATTATTTCTTTGATTAAAGAAATTGTTAGCCTCTGCATCAAGGTTGATATCCCCATCATTGTCGTGATGGCATCCAACCATGTTGTGGTGTGGAGGAATTGCTTGATTTTCAGGGGGGGATTCGGGGTAGAGGATTGTCGGGGGTGGTGGTTGCAGTGGAGTTGTATACGGATTTGGCGAGCGTTGGAGTCAGAGGCGTTAGTCAGAATGTAGCTACATGCAGATTGGGCGAGATTTGCAAAGTGTGTCTCTGCTGCTGCAAGTGCGGGTGTTGATGTAGTTTTGTTTGAGAGTTAGAGTGGTGTTAGTTTTGTAGGGACCGTCATGTTAATAATTGCCTAAGATTGTCCTACGTGTGTAGGGAAATGTGCCGGTGCAAATGAATCATCAATAGGACGTCATAGCATAAAGATACGAATGAATTTGTGCGAAATGAGGCCCGCACAGGGACACAAATGAGCGAGTGCTAAGGATGCCAAAATGGTATGTATTGGGCTGGAAAAATGCCCCATAGCATGGTGTTTTTGTGTGTGAAATTATGGTTCAAACGGGGCCTAGTTTGGGTCCCAAACGGGCGCGATACGAAGTGCTGAAGTAGGGGTGAAATTGGCCTTTGGGGGGGGGCGGCTTGGTCGTAAGGTTGGTGTAAATAGACTTTAAGTCCAACTGAAGGGTTTGAACCAAGTTAATTCTAGTTAGTCTGACTAGCCTATATCCTCCTCAGTTAACTGTAACTGGGTGGTTAACCTAACTACTTTCACTAACTTCAGTTAGTTACTAAATTGAAGGTTAGTTAAACTAACCTAGGTTAAATCTAACTAAGTTAGATTGACCTAACCTAAGTTAAACTAACCTAAGCTAGGTTAAACTAACCTAGGGTTAGATTTAGGGTTAGGTTAGGGTGTGTTTTTTTCAAAAAATAAAAATTCGGGGGGGGGGGGGGGGGGCTTTGCATGGCGGCGGCTAGAGGGGTGGGTGGAGGGGAGGGGTGGGTTTTGGAGGTGTGGTAGAGGGAGTTAGGGAGGGTCGAGGAGTTAGGGAGGGTGGAGGAGTTAGGGAGGGCGGCGGAGGGTGGAGGTGGAGGAGGTGGAGCGTGGGGCACGAGGCATTGGCGGGGAGGCGGGGCTCAGGGTGGGCGACGTTGTTGGTAGCTCCACCTTGGGCAGGGGTGCTACGTGCAGGCACCGCTGCCCTTGGCAACTACAGCAAGGGCTTAGGCCCTTGCTATAATATATTCTATTAGGTAGTTTTAGGGGAGGAGCGGCCGGCGAGGGGGGGTAGAGAGAGAGAGAGAAGAGAGAGGGGGTAGAGAGAGAGAGAGAGAGAGAGAGAGAGAGAGAGAGAGAGAGAGAGAGAGGGGGGGGGGGAAGAGAGAGAAGGGGGGAAAGACAGAAAGAGGAGTAGAAGAGAGAGGAGGGGTAGAGAGAGAGAGAAAGAGAGAGAAGAGGGGGAAGAGAGTGGTGGTGGAGGAGGGGGTGGAGGGTGGAGATGGAGGAGGGGAAGAAAGGGTGGTGGTGGAGGGAGAAGGGGGGGGGAAAGGGGTGGTGGAGATGGGGGGGAGGAAGGGGGTGGTGGAGATGGAAGGGGGTGGTGGAGATGGAAGGGGTAGAGGGTGGAGGGGGAGATGGAGGAGGGGGAGGGGGAAAAAAAGGGGGGGTGGTGGAGATGGAAGGGGTGGAGGGTGGAGGGGGAGATGGAGGAGGGGGATGGGGAAAAAAGAAAAAAGAAAAAACTTGACGAACGAAAAACTTTGACGGAAAATGGAAAACTTTGACGAAAATCCAAAGGGAGGAAGAGATGGTCACCTAAACACTCTCCAAGTCTTTCTCAATGTAACGAGATTGTTGAGGACCAATGGACGGTGGGTGGATGGCTAGGTTATCATTGCGAGATGGGCTCGAAGTAACTTACCATGTAAGGATGGGAGTAGGGTGGTGGTCGATGGAAAGGGAGGAGTGTCTTGCGTAGGGCTCAGAATGGGGAAGAGGATGGAGGCAAGATGTGAAAGAAAAAGTATGAGAGGGATGGGTGCTCTTTAATAGGGAAGGAGGGGGAGTTGTGGACTTAGTCAAACACATGTGCACCTTTGAATTTGTCCAAGTTTGAATAGGGAGGTGTTTTTTTTTTTTTTTTGGGTTATGGCATTTAGAACCCTTAATCATCGATTGCCCATAACTTTTGGTGATTGTGTTAGAATGTGCTTCTGTAAAAAGGAGAAATGTTCAAAATTTCAAGCTCTACACTCTGACAACCATCACATGGCTTGATTTATTCTTTAAGGTGCTGTTTTTCCAAAAAACATGCATTTTCCGAAATCGATAATGAAGAGTTTCAACTTTTTTTATTAAAAAAAAACTTGAGTTGGAAAAATTTTAGCTCTCCTAGCTCTTGAGTGATATGTTCGTGAAAGTTCAAAGTAGTTTGTTTTTTACACATACCTGTGTATGTTTACTCTTTACTTGAGATGCTAGTCTCCTCGACAGCGGCACCAAATGTTGGCTCTTTCCCACAGCTTCAGCAGCGAGAAGAGTAGGGTGTTTTTAGTATGCACGGTTCCGAGGCTTTTTGTCACCTATAGATATATTAGAGTTGTCATTTGTAGCATACGTGTAGCTTAGGACCTCAAGTCATATTCCAATGAGAGATGTAGGTTTAAGTATGGTAAGCAAACATAGTGTATGCATGTGTAAAAGGAACGTGTATCATCATGGTTGAGGTAATGAAGGCTTTCATCTTCATTGGGGGTTGTAGGGTTTAGGAGGAGTTTAAGGGCTAGAAGGAGGTTCCAAGGGTTAGAAGGAGGTTCCAGGGTTTAGAAGAGGTTCCACTGTTAGAAGGAAGTTCCAAGGTTTAGAAGGAGTTCCAAGGTTTAGAAGGAGGTTCCAAGGTTTAGAGAGAGGTTCCAGAGTTTAGAAGAGGTTCCAAGGTTCAAGGTAGAGTACATGGTGGAGAACTTGTCTCCCTTGTAGATCATGGAGGTTAAGGGTTGAGGAACTAAGGGTTTAGGGGTTGCATAGGAGTGGGAGAGGAAGAAGGTATAAGAGCATGGGGGAAAGAAGAGAGAGGAGGGAGGAGGAGGAGGAGGGAGGAGGAGGAGAGGGAGGGAGGAGGAGGAGGAAGAGGGAGACGGACGAGGAGGAGGGAGGACGAGGAAGAGGGAGGAGGAGAAGGGAGGAGGAGGAGGGAGGAGGAGAGGGAGAGGATGGATTGCAAGGTTGGAGGAGAGGGGAGGAGGAGTTGCAAGGTTAGGACATGCTTTTGGACATAGAGTGCAAGAAAGCATGGACACTTGAGACAATTGCTTGGAATACCAAAGTAGAACTCAACACAATGCCCCAAAGAGTGTGGGCTTCATTCCATTATGGGGTATTTATACAAGTTGGAGAGCTTCTCTCTCTGTATGTAGGAATTGTAAAACATTCTCTCTCTACATGTAGAACTTGCATATAGAAGTTGCATGTAGGAGTTGCAAGTTGCATGTAGAACTCGCATGCAGGAGTTGCATGTAGAACTCACATGTAGAACTTGCATGTAGAACTTGCATGTAGAACTCGCATGTAGGAATTGCATGTAGGAGTTGCATGTAGAACTCGCATGTAGGAATTGCATGTAGGAGTTGCATGTAGAACTTGCATGTAGGAGTTGCATGTAGGAGTTGCATGTAGAACTCGCATGTAGAACTTGCATGTATAACTTGCAAGTTGGATTTCTAAGAGGGATTATTTCTAGCTTTGCAAGTACAAGCGGAGCTTTGCCGCTGCTCTACACACATTCTTTTCTACCTAAGTCCATGTTGGCACAAAGACAACAAGAATCCACTTCTTGAATGAACAAAAATTTTGGACCATTATTGTGGAGCTAGCCAAGTGAGAGCCGAGTTTGGATAGTCCATCCCACATACATGCTAATGCATCATTGGTGGACCTAGCCAGTTTGTTGTTAAAATTTCCTTGCTTTGAATTCCCTCCATCCCCCATGATATCCGATCTCGTCTATCAACAGTAGAATTTTAATGACACTTATGGCTTGGGGTTCCCGATCTTGCCCTAGTGGCTACTATCCACTTTTTCTAGCTTATTATCATTTTTCTTCGAGATATTGTTGACCGAGAAAAAACAATCAAAGAGAACGTCTTGACTCCGAAATTGTGTTTGATATGAATGAGGGGCCATCACAAGGGCAAGGCATATGCATGTACCTCTAGGTTTGTTATCTACATTGCTACCATATCTGCACCTACAAGGACATGCATGACACCCACCTCTAAAAGTCAGGGCACCAATTTTGCGAAATCTTTCCTCGACAACAACTAGACATATACTCCCTAATGGAAGTGACCATCATATCCAACATGCTCCACTGAGTGTGATCCAAGAATGGATCATGTGTAATAAGGGGGAGCATGTCAACCGCATTGGTTAACAAATTCTTCATTTTTTGGATCTCGTAAAGGTCATGGAGTAGCTTGTATAGGAGATTGTGCCTTGGAGCTAGATAGGGAAAAGTGAATTGTAAAGAGAGAGAGAGAATAGAGAGAGTGTAAGGATGAGAGAGAGTGGTCCTCCGTTCAAAACGTGAGATGTATATAAGACCAAAATTTTGAGTTTGGTCTTCACTTGTTTGTACTTTTGGAAAACAAGCTCTATTTCTTTTCATGAGTTGTTGGAGTACTCCTTGTTGTGTCATTGTGAATGCCACTTCCTCTTCTTCTCTTCCCTTTCTTCCCACTCCTTCTCCCTCTCTCCCCCTTCATCCCCATTCCCTTCCCTCTTGTGGATGTGCATTGCAATGGTCTTGAAGCTATTAGAGTGACACTAGTGGTTGACAAGCACTTGCATCTCCCAAACCAAAGTAGAGAGAGGAGTTGACCATTGTATCGGCAACATCCCCATGACACATGAGTCACCGGTAAGACTACATAGTGGCAATGTTAAATCTATTGTCAATAATTGTTGAAGTTGTTAGTACGAGTGTTTCTAATTGTGGCTAGTATGCATAATTAGTGTGTGGGTAGAGTGGATACAATTGGATAAGGGTATCAAACCCATCCACATATCAATTAATATATTTTATCTTGATACTTGTGTGTATTGTTATTTTGTGAACTGCTCTAGCCTCCTTTCTTTTCCCTCATCTTCCTAACATAGTATCAAAACTAACCTTATATCCTTATGTATCTTCCTACTTGATAGATTGAAGGTAGAAGGCTCTAGATTGAGTAAGGGAGTTTGGAAGTAGAAAATGCTTGCTGTGTGGGAGAATCTCAAGAGCGAGTTATGTTGAAGGAGTATTGACCAAACAAAGCCTCAAAGATGTTGGAGGCTCCAAGTTTCATTGGAGCATTGAAGCTAGAAGAGCTTAAGGAATCCCTAGAAAGCATGTTCACTATAGTATAGTATGGTCAAATCCTATAAGGTCTCAAAAATCTTAAGTAAGGCTTGGATTGTGACAAAGCTCATAGCAATGTCATAGTAATTGTAGCTAGTATGCATAATTAGTATGTGGGTAGAGTGGATAAAATTGGATAAGGGTATCAAACCCATCCACATGTCAGTTATATATATTTTATCTTGATACCTGTGTATTGTTCTTTTGTGTTGCTCAAGTATCCTTTCTTTCCCCCTATCTACTACTTCCTAACATGGTATCAGAGCTATCCTTGTATACTTATGTATCTTCCTACATGTCAGCTTGAAAGTAGAAGTCTCTAGATGAAGGGAGTTTGGAAGTAGAAACGCTTATTGTGTGGGAGAATCTCAAAAGCGAGTTATGTTGAAGGAGTATTGACCAAACAAAGCCTCAAAAAAGTTGGAGGCTCCAAGTTTCATTGAAGCTAGAAGCACTTAAGGAATCCCTAGAAAGTATGTTCACTATAGTCTCATATGGTCAAACCTATAAGGTCTAAGAAATCTTAAGTAAGGCTCATATGCACAATTAGCGTGTGGGTAGAGCGGATACAATTGGATAAGGGTATCAACCCCATCCACATGTCAGTTATATATATTTTATCTTGATACTTGTGTTTATTGTTATTTTTTATTGCTCAAGTCTCCTTTCTTTTCCCTCATCTATTGCTTCCTAACATGGTATCATAGCTATCCTTGTATCCTTATGTATCTTCCTACTTGTTATCTTGAAGGTACTAGGATCTAGATTGAGGAAGGGAGTTTGGAAGTAGAAAACTCTTGTTGTGTGGGAGAATCAAGAGCGAGTTATGTTAAGGAGTATTGACCAAACAAAGCCTCAAAGAAGTTGGAGGCCCTATAAGGTCTCAACAATCTTAATTAAGCCTTGGACTATGACAAAGCTCATAGGAATGCCATAGTAGCACTAATAGGGACCCCCAGTTGGTGAAAAATGCCATTAGAGCATGAAAGATGGGGAAGGGGGGATAAATGGGAGGGAGGGATAAATTGCACGTGTCCTTTCTGGACTTTTCTTCACCACCTTAATGTAGGATATAAATGACACCGTCTATGTTCTCACCATGCTTTGCTACCTCTCATCTCCCGCTGCCTTTGCCACTGCTTCCTCTTGCTATTGCAACCCGTTGCCTCACTCTAGAAGGTCCAATAATCTTGCAATTTGTAATTTGCAGGATGAAGCTGTCTTTAGTCAAATGGACGAGATGCAAAAGAAGCTCAAGGGAGAGATCCAAGAGAAGCTCAAAGGAGAGCTAAAGAGCTCCTTAGATACACAGATGTCTACTCGACTACAGAAGGAAGTTAAAGAGCAAATTGATAGACTATGCAACTCAAGAATGCTCAAGATTGGAGGTTTACCAGACAACTGGTTTATAGCGGAAGACTCTTATGAAGAGACTCGTGAGAAAATCAGAAAAGCTTTACCAAAACTTGCATTGGAAGACCTAGAGCTTAATATTGGAAAAGTAGGAGCGCATGCAATTCTTACCTTCGAGTCAAAAGATGAAAGAACTCAGATTGTCAGACAATCGAATAAGCTGAAAGGATTAAGTGTGTGGATGGAAAGGAACTCACAAAATCTCAGCTAAAGACTAAGACCTCAGAGCTTGCAAAGGTAAAGGCGGCTAGAAAAGAAGGAAAATGGGCTGTCTTTCGAGATAGCAAGTCTTTGATCAGAGACTTCAAAGCCAAGATCAAAGACCCTCATTCTATAACTGATGTATGATTTGCTTTTCTTTCTGTCTTAGTTTCCTTTTGTTCATCTTTATTAGTTGAACAAGTTGTATATGTTGGAAGTAATATAAAACCCTCTTTCTTTTAAAAAATATATATATATGAAATGCGTACTCGATTAGATCTCAAAATTACAAACATGATTCAAAAATTTTGATGCAAATCGAATGCTCGAGCACAAGGATTTAATACCATAGTTCAACATAGATTTTGGAAGGAGACAATAGCATCAACTTCATCGTACCTACAAAATAGCAAGCAGCCATGGCAATCATCATAGCATGGTAATGAATATTTAGAAGATTCTTCAAGGAAATAAGTCATTACACTATAGTTGGTTCAATATCTCATAACGGCTACTCAAATGGTAATTTGGAGTTTCATTATAAGGTCAACATAAAAGAATGTTGTTCATGATAGTGGTGAGCTAGTAGAACCACACACAAATTGTTGATAAGGTAGATACATAAACATGAAAAACATTTCCATACCTTGTGGGGACATGGGTGTCCTAACATCATTACATGGCCATAATTAAATGCTTGGTTTCATCATCAGAGGTGCAATTTCCAAAGGGGTCAATGTTTGCTTGGGTGTAGCCAATTGCGAAACTATTTTCAGGGCCATTTTGGGGCCACGATGAGATGCGTTAGTGGGTGAGATTTTGAATTTTGCATGGACCCATGCTCTTGTCAAAAGTTTTTTCGGCATCATGATTACCGCACTAGCATAATAATGAGACATAATCTTATCATCATCAACAATGTAGAGGTTGACACATGGCACGATATGCATTCATCCATGAGCATAGAGACTGTTGCTCTGCTTCTCGGCGTGACTACATCACACAGCTTTTGCCTTGCCATCTGTCATTGCACAGCTTTGCCATTTTTCATTGCGCAACACAATCTTTTGTTGTGTTGACCACCATGCTAGTTTGAGCACAACCATGTTGGCCTGACTATCACACAAAACTTTTGCCTTGCCACCTGTCATTATGCAGCTTCACCATCTATCGCTGCACAAAACAATCTTTTATTATGTTGACCACCATGTTGGTTTGAGCAATGATGTTGGCATGGAGAGACCACCATGTTGGCATGAAGACCACTGTGGCATGTCAATCTCTAAAG
Source organism: Dipteris shenzhenensis (assembly GCF_047967505.1). Taxonomy (NCBI): domain Eukaryota; kingdom Viridiplantae; phylum Streptophyta; class Polypodiopsida; order Gleicheniales; family Dipteridaceae; genus Dipteris; species Dipteris shenzhenensis. The sequence goes on along the minus strand of NC_141603.1, from coordinate 16,156,432 downwards.
GGTACCCCTCAAGGTCTATATCTGCAACCACCATGCTAGATGTTGGAGCTATTTTAGTTCTAAATCAAGGAAAATAGTCTTATTTTTGAGATGTTTTAGTTGTATTACTCCTTGTGTAACAATTTCTCAACCACTGCACACGTTCTTGGAGCTATTTTAGTTCCAAGCTAAGGAAAATGTAGACATTTGCAATTTATGATAGTTTCCTTGCAACCACCATGCTGATTATTGGAGCTTTTATAGTTTTAAATCACCACGCTGGTTATCGGAGTTATTATAGCTCTAAACCAAGGAGAATATACTCCTATTTTGAAGTTTCCTTGAAACCACCATGTTGGTTATTGGAGTTATTATAGTTCTAAACCATCGCACTGGTTTGTTAGAGTTATTATAGTTCTAAACCAAGGAGAGTATACTCCCTGTGGGATTCACTCTTCATTAAAGGGGGACGTCACCTACGTGCATGAACTTCAAGAGAACTCCCTATTAAATATCCATGTACGATGATAAAACACCCCTATTTAAGCTTATAAGGTACCACCAAAATTCTATTATGCCTGCCCCCCCCCTTTCCTTAAATCTATGTTCTTTCTCAAGCATTTAGATTACACAATAATCAAATTTAGATTACTTTCGCTATGACTATTTAAAACCATAAACAAAACCAAACTTGCTCGTACTAGTTACCCAAGGTAGCCTATACTACATCCCCCCCTCTTAAATATGGCATGGCCCCCCTAGCTTAAATTCAATATTGGGAAAAAATAAAAAGGGGCCCAACCCCTAATGTATAAGCTTATGCCTCATTTCAAAAAACCCCCCTATTGTACACTCATGTGATATCGTAAGTTTCCCCCTATGAATCCCTCGGGATATACTCCTATTTTGAAGTTTCCTTGCAACCACCGCACTGGTGGTTATTGAAGTTATTATAGTTTTAAACTAAGGAAAATATACTCCTATTTTGAAGCTATTTTAGTCCTACTAGTCCTTGTGCAACAATTTCTGCTAGTTCTTGTAGCTATTTTAGCTCCAAGATAAGGAAAATGTAGTCTGCTAGTTTAGTCCTTCTTCAATAATTGCTTGTGCAGCAATCGTACCAGTTTCATTGGTTGTAGAAAATCCTAAATGAGGGCATTTGTGAACCATTTTCACTATAGTAACAATAGTTTTTTCAATAGTTTCTTGTGCAAGGATTCCTATGGTGGCAGTAAAATGTAAACGAGGGCATAAATATGCCATTTCTGCTTCTTTAGAGCCACTTTCACTACCGAAGTAACAACAACAATAGTTTTGGTGATAATGGTACTACATTGAAATTGAAACAAAAGAAATTACATTCGATAGTTTTTGTGATAATAGTATTACATCGAAATTTAAACAAAATAAATTACATCCAAAGCAAACATTTAACAAAACAGATTACATCCAATGATGCTAGCACTTTGTCTTTATGACACTTCTTTAAACACTTTTAGCACTTGTCAACACCACCGTTGTGGTAGGACCTAGTGTCATTTTCTGCCCTTGTTAGCACTTTCTTACACTTTTGTCCTAGTGCCTCATATGCAGGGGATAATATGAGCACCTCGTATGCAGGGGATAATAGAGCACCTCGTAGTGCTATCGTAGAAGTTAAGACTTTCTTACAAATTTGACCCGAAACTCCTCATATGTAGGGGACAATATGAGCACCTCATAATTGAAAATAACCTTCTTCATAGCAACTTCTTTCAAGGCACTAATAGAGAGAACTCAACTTGGCGATGAGCTCAATCGAGCACAACATTTGACAGCGGACAGGAAACTCAATCTGGTGGTGAGCTCCAGCACACTGGCGCATGCTCTCAGTGTGTTAGAGCTCATCACCAAGTTGAGTTCTCCTTCCCTAGTGCCGAAGGTTGTGCTCAATTATGAGAGGCTCATCACCAAGTTGAGTTCTCTCCTAGTGCTTGACAGAACAACAACGACCAATTTTCCTTGGCTCCCCATCCTGCAACTCCCTTGGCCATGGCTATGGCTGGTTGGTGGAGTGTTGCAAGATGGAGAGACAAGGCAAACAATGGATCTCATGACTTGGGTAGCATTATGACAGGGCATTGAGGTTGCAGTAGAAGATTCATCACAGGGGTGGAAGGGGGCTTGGAGAGAGCATGGAAGGGGGTAGGAGAGGGGATTTTCCTGGGTGTGGTGAATTGTTTCTTTGCCTTTAAGGCCTTGAAATAGCTAGACTTGCCGCCCTCCCACTCTTTTCCCCTTTGTTTCTTATGCTAGTTTGTGTGACTCTGGGTGCCTATCACTACTAAGAGCACACAATCCACCCACTAGATTTTGTTGGTAGCCTAGCCTAGCATAGGCAGTCATATACATCATAGTCTAGCCATGACATGCGATTAGATGGTTACCATGGGAGTATTTTTCGATCATTGGAGCCAAGATCATAATAATTCAATGGGATGAGGGGGGAGGAGCGGTGTCACATGCACCCAGCTTGCTGGTAGCCTAGCCTAGTGTAGGTGGTCATATACATCATCATCTATCCATGGCGTGGAATTAGATGGTTGCCATGGGAGAATTTCTTGGTCATCGAAGCCAAGATCATAATAATTCAATGGGATGAGGGGGGAGGAGCAGTGGCACATACACCCAGCTTGCTGATAGCCAAACCTAGCGTAGGCGGTCATACACATCATCGTGTAGCCATGATGTGCGATTAGATGTTTGCCATGGGAGAATTTCTCGGTCATCGAAAAATTCTAACAGTCTAATATGTTCTTACAATATATCTCCAGCTTAATGCTAATCTAAGCATGCGAATTAGATGGTCCCTCATGAAAGTCATTATTATTACAGTTTGATTCTAACTCAATGCTAATATGAGCCTGTGAACTAGATGGCCCCTCATGCAAATTTATTGTTATTACAGTCAACTGAAGAAAGGAAAGATCAAAACAGGACATCAGATTAGCATTGAGTCGGTTCATCAGACTGTAACAACAATAGCTTTCGATTATAAGAATGAGAACTATTGCTTTATTAAAGCCAGATGAACCAACTAAATGCTAATCTAAGCTTGTGAACTAGATGATTACCCATGAAAATTCATTATTATTACAGTCTGATTTCAGCTCCTGATTTCAGCTCAATGCTAATCTGAGCCTATGAATTAGATGGTTCCTCATGCACAATCATTATTATTACAGTCTAATTCCAAATGAATGCTTATCTGAAACTATGAATTAGATGGTCCCTCATGCATAGTCATTGTCACTAAAACAAGCTCAGTGGTTTTTTGGGATTAGTATACTATTTGGGATTTTATATTTTCCCTTGTTTGGGATGTATTAATTGGGATTTACTAAAAGTTATATTTTTTGGGGGTTGCAATTAATGCTAAACCAACAAAAATGCATGCAATGTGCTGCGATGTCGATGTGGCTAATGCAACGTAGTGCCCTACACGATGCTACATTAAAGTTATTGCTACGTCTATCGCATTGCGGTATGCCCCGATGTCATGTTACATATATCGCATCGGAGGCTATGTTATGCTAATGCACTGGTGCTTTGTTAAAGTTATTACAACGAGGGTTGACTTCTTTATTGCAACATGGGTCTCTTCTAGCCAGTGCCTACCTCCTCTAGCCTTAACTATCATACAACTAATTTGTCAAATTCATCAATGTAATGTGTGGGGAATCTATCGGTACACGGGTCTTCAAAGACGGAAAAGATATCATTGGATTACATTGTTGAGCATATCAAGATGGCTTGATTTGACAGATCAAAATATGTGAACAATTATAGCTTGGATAGCAAGAGAGCAAACTAGTTTTAAAACCTGAGTGAAGGAACAGTGGAGGAACAAAGATGGAAAGCCACAAAGGCAATGACATTTTTTTGTGCCGCTTGTCTCCTGAGCTTGATAAAGCCATTTCGCAAGGGATCCCTCGGCAACCCAAGATTGTTGTAGATGAGATTGATCACTTGGAGGAGAAACATAGAGTTCCCAAGAAGGTCATTCACAAGATGGTCATATTGCAGGAGGAACTATGGGAAGGCCTTCAATACTATAAGAACCCACAGCTTGCAAAGTATGTTGCTAAAGGCTCCCATTGTGCAAAGTGTCGAGCCCTTGTCCTAGAATCCTTGCATAAATATAAAGTCCTTCAAAGATCTTAGACTTGATCTCTTGGAATCTTGGATATATATTACCCGATACTTTTGTAGGGGCTGACCACCCCTCTAATACAATCGGCTTTTCAATTGAACTTAAGTAGTCATTTGTTTTTTTTGAAAGAAAAAAGTAGTAAATTGTCTTTTTTATTCATCCTTAGATACGATAATGGTCTATTTTCAAAATGTAGGAGAGTAAAACTTGGTTGTATACTACCCAAGTATATAACTTTTAGGGGCTGATTATACATTTGGCTTTTCTATATAACTTCAGTTTTAAAGTAATAACTCACCATTTATCTGTCAGCTGGACTTTATAAGTTGAAAATGTTGCATTTAGTTGGATTTGAAGGTTGTATTTGTAAGAAAACAATACAACGTCTGTGCTCAATAGATAACAGGATCTCGTACGCAAGAGAGAAAACGTATAGTATGGAGGATTGAAAAGATTACTGTAGAACTGATACAATAGATGGCGCTACCTCCCAGCCGTGCGCTCCTGTGAAAGAAGCTTCGATGGCAAGCTGGAAACAGTAGAGGATGGAGGTTGAATGCTAAGGAATCAGGGTTGCTATAGCTAGTGATGAAATGGGCTTCACGGGCTTGCTCTTATATAGCCACTAGTCGTAGTCGGTTGGACCCAATTGGGTGACCGACCCAGTCCACCCAAAATGGTCGACTGGGGGTCGGTCCCGAAATAGGCCACCGACCACACGATAGAACTGTGGCATAAAATAGAGCAACTAACCTACGGACCCCGTTCGGCCCGAAGCCATCCGAGATCATCTAGGGCTCTAAACGGGCCCCGCAACCCGAGAGTGGGTTGCCTCGAGAAATGCTCCATCTACCCTCAATGCGGTCAATCATGGGATGCCTTCCCGCACTTGCATGTAGCTTAGTTGGCAGTGTGCCAAGTCCGTCCAGCCATCAGGCCACACATGGCTCCCATCTGGTGTCCAAAATAGGACGTACTGGATAACCAAGCTACTCAAATGACTTCTCCTCATATGAGGGGCTTACAAGTAGAGTTAGCTAGTTCCCGCATAGTTACACGAGAGTGGAGCATTGATATCTAACACACCCCTCAATGTCCACCCACAAGTGAACTTACTTTTTCAGTCCAATGCCAAGTCAATGAAGATGCCTCTTCCAAGAGCCTTCATGAAGATGTCCGTAGCATTCTCTGTAGTCGGACAGTACACCAAGTCGACCTCTCCATCCATGATGAGCTCGCGTACAAAGTGATATTGAATCTCAATGTGTTTTGTGCAAGCGTGGAACACAGGGTTCTTTGCAATCGCCATGCAACTCTGATTGTCACATGATAACTGCGTAGGCTTGTTCTGCACTGCACCCATGTCCTCTAAAATCCTCCTAAACCACACTGCCTCGCAAGAAGAAAAGCATGCAGATTTGTACTCAGCCTCGGTAGAAGAAAGAGCAACTATGGATTGCTTCTTGTTGACCCATGACACAGCTCCAGATCCAAGTGAGAAACAATAACCTGTCACTGATCTCCTACTGTCCACGTCTCCTGCCCAATCCGAGTCACCAATCCGAGTCATAGAATCCGATCAAGATATTGCCCTTAGTATAGGTGATGCCATAATCAAGTGTGCCTTTGATGTATTTCAGCACCTGCATCCCTGCCCTCCAATGGTTCTCCCGAGGCTTATTGGAAAACCTGCTTAGAACACCAGTCGCAAAGCTGATGTTTGCATAAGTAAATCAAGCTGCCCACAAGCCTTTTGTACTTCGCTTCGTCCACCAGTGGTGATGAATCCTCGTTTGAGAGCTTCACATCAACCTCCATAGGGGTACCAACTATCTTGCACTCAGCCATGCCAAATGCCTTCAGTATCTCTCCAGCATACTTCACTTGTGAAATGAAGATCTGTTTCGGCTCTTACCAAACTTCAATCCCCAAATAGAAATGCATTAGTCTGAGGTCTGCTGTCATTTCAAACTCTCTTCCTAGCAAATGCTTTGTCTGCGAGATCTTCTCTTCATGGTTCCCTATTATGATAAGGTCGTCCACATAAAGGACAACGATCATACACCTGCCTTCTTCTCTGAAGATATACAAATTTTCATCAGATGGGCTCCTCCTGAACCCGTTTTGTAGAAAGTAGGCATCAATCCGCTGGTACCATGCTCGTGGGGCCTGTTTCAGCTCGTAAAGTGCCTTCTTTAGTTTACAGACTTTACCTTCTGAACCGGGGATCTCAAAACCTGGTGGTTGTTCCACATATACCTCCTCCTTGAGATCTCCATTCAGAAAGGTGGATTTTACATCCATTTGAAACACGGGCCAACTTCCTTGGGCAGCTAAAGCAAAAACACTACGAATTGTGGTTAGTCAAGCTGTGGGAGCAAAAGTATCCTGATAATCAAAACCATGTACCTATGCGAATCCTTTTGCCATGAGCCGAGCCTTGTACTTTTCCAACATGCCGTCGCACTTGTACTTGGTCTTGTACACCCACTTGGTGCCGATTACCTTGCATTTTGGCGGATGATCCACAAGGTCCCAAGTGTTGTTCTTCATTATGGAGCCATACTCTAACTACATAGCCTCCATCCACCTATCATCACCCTATGCCTCTTCAAGACACTTGGGTCCATCAGCACGGATTACCTCTGTCATCAAAGCATAGTTGACCAAGTGTTCCTACGCCCTTCTTTGCTCCTCTAATCTCTTGGACCGTCAGCGGTGTTCGGATGGTTCCTCCTCAATGGTTGGAGGTTCTCTGCCGTCCAAAAGCTGCTTTACCCACTTTGGGAATTGCCGTTGCCATTGTGGTTCTGTAGGCTCTTCTTCATCTTCTTTATCTTGAATCCTCCCAAGCACCATTGGGGGCGTTCGGTCTGCTGTTGGTGGTGGTACTAGATGGATATCCTGGTCCTGGTTGTCTAGGAAGGAAGCATCCTCCTCCAATTGATGCAGTATTCTGAGAAGACCACATCGTGACTTACTATTACCTTCTTGGTAATAGGGTTGTAGAGACGGTAACCCTTTGCCTCTTCACTGTAGCCCAAGAAAATACACTTCCAGCTCTTCAGTTCCCATTTGGTCCTATTAGCATCAGGGACATGCACAAAATAGTCACATCCAAAAACTCTAAAATGTGCAGCTGAAGGTTTCTTACCAGAAAAGGCCTGTAGTGGAGTCATCCCATTCACAGCCTTCGTGTAGCTACGATTCAGAATGTAAACTGCCATGCTACATGCTTCAGTCCAGAAAGTCTTTGGCAAATCTTTCCCTTTCATCTTACTCCTGCCCATTTCACAGATGATGCACATCTTGCATTCTGCTACTCCATTTTGCTGTGATGTATGTGGCGGGGGTTTCTGCCTCTTGATCCCATGACTTTTGCAGTAACTTTTAAATTCAGTTGATGTGAACTCTCCACCTCTGTCTGATCTCAATTTCTTCACCTTCCTTTCTGTTTCTTTCTCGACCATTACATGCCATTCCTTGAACTTACTAAAAGCCTCGTCTTTAGTCTTCAGGAAGTATATCCATATCCTTCTACTGTAATCGTCGATCAGCATCATGAAGTAGTAGGAACCACCCAAAGCTTCCATCTCCATCTTTCCACAGAGGCCCACGTGAACGAGCTCTAGAGAAGCCTTTGCCTTGCTGGCCTCTTTAGGTAAGGGATGCCGATGCTGCTTGCCCATTATGCAGTTTCACATACATCGGGCAGATCTGAAATTTCTGGTAGGTCTGCAATCATTCCACTTTTATGCATCTCCTTCAAAGAACTAAGGTTTAGATGACCAAACCTCTCATGCCATAGCTTAGTGTTCTTCACATCGGCTCGAGCACTGAAAGCTGAGAGTTCATAAATGTTGTTGCATCATGTACCTTTACCAATGACCTTTCCTTGAAGATCCAGGATCTGTGCACCATTCTTATCGAAGTGAACTTTGAGGTCACGATCCGTGATTGCAGAAATGGACAACAAGTTCCTCTTGATATCTGGCACATAAAGAACATCAGACAACTGTTTTATAACTCCATCTGACTTGAGAGCAATCGTACCTTTTCCTTTTGCTAGACATTTTGCATCATTGCCGACTGCTACCAGGATGTCATTCCCTACCGGCTGTAGAGAGGTATACCAATCCTTCTGACTGGTCATGTGGCGTGACGCACCACTGTTAATGATCCAAGGTTCATCCACATCCATGCACATCTCCTGAATTGTGATGAACAGCTCTATTGGTACTGCTTGCACACTATTGCTGGACTCTTTCTTTACTCCGTTCTTCTCATCTGCAATCTTCTTTCAGCACTCATTCTGCTTGTGCCTTGCCTTGTTGCAATAGAAGCACTTGATCTTTTTCTTTCTCTTTTTATCATCAGAAGAAGATGGGTTACTAGAGTCCTTACCCTTACCTTTCTTTGATCTGGTCCAGAAAGCCGACTCCAGTCCTCGTCTTTTGACGCATCTCTTCCTCCAAAAGCATTGCGCAGAAATCCTCAAAGTTGAGGGGCGGATTTCTGTTCTGCATATTCAGCACTGTAACAAGACTGGATCGTACTTTGGTGGGAGAATCTGTATGCACCTTCATGCTAGATTCTCGCTGGTGATGGTGATGCCAATCGTAGTCATCTTTTCACGTAGATTCTTCACCCTGGTGATGAACTTCTCTGCAGCTTCAGACTCAGACAGTTTCTCATTCGCGAGTTGAGTCTCTAGATTTTAAATCTGCATCTGATTCGTGGTCTCGTACTGATTTTTCAAGACCGTCCATGCCTCCTCCGTTGTGGTGACATGTTGAATTAATGCCATGATGGAATCACTTACACTACAGACAATAGAACACAACGCATTTGCATTTCTTCTTGTCCACGTGAGAATCTCATCAGCAGTCGGTACTATCTGTTGTCCTGCATTGGCTGGATCTGGTCTTGCAATTGGCTTCACGTCCACCTCAGTAGTAGTATCCCAAAGTCATATGCGCTTAGGATGGTCTTCATCTTGAACTTCCAGAGTGGATAGCTAGAGCCGAAGTATAACCATATCCTTCGGCTATAGTCGTCGACCAGCGTCTTTAGTCTTCAGGAAGTATATCCATATCCTTCTACTATAGTCGTCGATCAACGTCATGCAGTAGGAACCACCCAAAGCTTTCATCTCCATCTTTCTGCAGATGTCCATGTGAACGAGCTCTAGAGGAGCCTTTGCCCTGCTGGCCTCTTTAGGAAAGGGCTATCGATGCTGCTTGCCCATCATGCAAGCTTCACATACATCGGGCAGATCTGTAATTTCTGGTAGGTCTGCAATCATTCCACTTTTATGCATCTCCTTTAAAGAACTAAGGTTTAGATGACCAAACCTCTCATGCCACAGCTTAGTGTTCTTCACATCCGCTCGAGCACTGAAAGTTGAGAGTTCATAGATGTTGTTGCACAGTGTACCTTTACCAATGACCTTCCCTTGAAGATCCAAAATCTGTGTGCCATTCTTATCGAAGTGAACTTTGAGGTCCCGATTCGTGATCGCAGAAACGGACAACAAGTTCCTCTTGATATCTAGCACATAAAGAACATCGGATAACTGTTTTACAACTCCATCTGACTTGAGAGCAATCGTACCTTTTTCTTTTGCTGGATAGTTTGTATCATTGCCGACTGCTACCAGGATGTCATTCCCTACCGGCTCTAGAGAGGTATATTAATCCTTGCAACTGGTCATGTAGCGCGATGCACCACTGTCAATAATCCAAGGTTCATCCGCAGGTACATGAACTACCTCCGTGCAAATCTCTTCAATTGCTATGAACAGCTCTGCTGGTACTGCCTGCGCACTGTTGCTGGACTCTTTCTTTACTCCGTTCTTCTCATCTGCAATCTTCCGTTGTGGTGACATGTTGAATTAATGCCATGACGGAATCACTTACACTGTAGACAATAGAACACAGGGCATTTACATTTCTTCTTGTCCACTCGAGAATCTCCTCCACAGTTGGTACTATCTGTTGTCCTACATTGGTTGGATCCGGTCTCGCAACTGGCTTCACGTCCACCCCAGTAGTAGTATCCCAAAGCTCGTATGTGCTTAGGATGGTCTTCATCTTGAACTTCCAGAGTGGATAGTTAGAGCCGTCCAACTTTTCGCTTTCACCGAATGGTGGGATTCGCAGTCTTGCGGGCTGGGCCATCTCTCACAATCTGCTCGCAAACAGAAACACACTACCAAATCTTCTTGCCAGAGTCGAGGCTCTGATACCATGTAAGAAAACAATACAACGTCTATGCTCAATAGATAACAGGATCTCATATGCAAGAGACAAAATAGATAGTATGGAGAATCGAAAATTTGATTACTGTAGAACTGATACAATAGATGGCGCAGCCTCCCAACCGTGCGCTCCTGTGAAAGAAGCTTCAATGGCGAGCTGGAAACAGTAGAGGACGGAGGCTGAATGCTAAGGAATCAGGGTTGCTGTAGCTAGTGATGAAATGGGCTTCACGAGCTTGCTCTTATATAGCCACTAGTTGTAGTCGGTTGGACCCAATTGGGTGACCGGTCCGCCCAAAACAGTCGAGACTCGGGGTCAGTCCCGAAATAGGCCACCGACCACACGATAGAACCGTGGCATAAAATAGAGCAACTAACCTACGGACCCCGTTCGGCCTAGAGCCATCCGAGATCATCTGGGGCTCCAAACGAGCCCCGCAACCTGAGAGTGGGCTGCCCCGAGAAATGCTCTGTTTACCCTCAATGCGGTCAGTCAAGGGATGCCTTCCCGCACTTGCATGTACCCTAGTTGGTAGTGTGCCAACTCTGTCCAGCCATCAGGCCACACATGGCCCCCATCTGGTGTCCAAACCAGGACCTACTGGATAACCAAGCTACTCAAATGCCTTCTCCTCATATGGGGGGCTTACAAGTAGAGTTAGCTGGTTCCCACGTAGTTACACGAGAGTGGAGCATTGACATCTAACAGTATTTTCTTATGACTACTTCACTTAGTTAGACTTTATAATTTGAAAATGTTTCCTTCAGTTGGACTTTATAATTTGATGGACATGTTCCAAAAATATAGTACGATTCTATAGCTTGCAATACATTTAGGATTTGTGGTCACCATCTCGGTGGCTAAATTCTAATAATAGATAAAGAGAACTAGCCTAAAGGGCATGTTTTAGTATAGCACTTTGCAACAATACGATCTGTATTAGGATAGCAAGGTGGTAGTACAAGATAAGTGATTGTCATCACAGCGATTGGTTGCACACTCGCATATTAATTGCCACCAGAATGGTGGTTTGATTCTATTATTACAAGATGAATGGCACACAATTCATTCGTTTAGGATTTGTGGGTCACCCGTGGATTTGTGGTCACAGCCCGATGGTTGAACTTTGAAAATAGTTAAAGAGAACCAGCCTAAAGGGGACATCATATACAAATGCATTTTCTAATATTTTTTCACTAGCCCAGTGGTTGAAATCTGACAATAGTTACAGAGGACCAGCCTATTTTGGGAGCTATTTTCCTTGTGCGCAACCAAGGAAAATGCAATTGGATCCCATGACATGCCATTAGATGACTAAAAATAAGCACGGTGGTTGTTTACTAAATACAAGCATGGGGTTAATCTATCATTTGGGATTTACAAAAACAAGCACGGTGGTTTTTTGAGACACATGATCAGGATCTAGATGCCCTTTCTTGTGACACATGATGAGGATCTAGGTGGCCTACAGACTGCACATTTATCGAAAAGACATGGGCATCGATCCCCATGGAGCAATGCTCCAATACGACCAAATCTCAAGTCATTCATAGCTTGCAACAACAAACATTCTTGTCTTTGAGTTTGGCTTGGCAACAACAAGCATTCTTGTCTTTTGAGTTTCTAGATGCACCTGGGCTTCCAATTCTCGAAGCTCCTATGCCCAATTGAAATGTTAGGATTTTAATCGATAAAATTGAGATACGATTCGTCTCTGCTGCTGACCCAACATGCAGGCTCCCTTTTTACACTACGAGGAAAACAAAACAAAACACAGTATGTGCAAATTAAATTTAACTAATTTAAGCACTAAGAAACATAGTAATTGACCACCGAGTTGGTCAACAACTAATGTTTGTTCAACCAGACTGGTGTTTGAGCTAAACCAGCCATGGTTGCATGACATTCCAACCATCGGGATGGTTTAGTAAAATGACAATATGTTCCTACTCTGACGTTGCAAAATATATTGCTGTTACTTTCTGTTCAACCATACTGGTTCAGGGCAATCACAAAACTAGTGTTTGAGCTGACCCAACCATGATTGCATGATGTTCCAACCACCGGGCTAGTTTAGGACAATCACATTAAGTCTAAGCCAGCCTGGTTCTAGTGTTTGATCTGAACCAGCCACCATGGTTTCATGATATTCCAACCATCGGGCTGGTTTAGGACAATCACATTAAGTCCAAGCCAGCCTAGTAAACTATCCCAAATCTCAATCACAAACAACCACCAGCTTGGTTTAGGCAACCACTGACCTGCATTGTATCAAGAAATCAAACAAGTAAACTATTCCAAAGCTTAATCACAAACAACCACTGGGATGGTTTAGGCAACCAGTGACCTGCATTGTATCAAGCATTTGTATGATGTGTTCATCAGACATCTTGCATCCCGTCTACTTTCTATAGATATCCATGTTATCTAGAGAAACTCTCGTATTTTTGTGCCAAAGCATCACCACTATTGCAATGACTTCTGCACTTAGGCTGTCTCTTCTTTTCTTGAGTTCTGTTGAAGCCCATAGACTACTTGGATTGGGATGATCGGGCATTGCTTCCGCTCTGCGTGCATCTCTCGAGGTGTTGGTAGGGTTGTCACTTTATGAACTTTAGGGTGTAGGCTAAAGCTTGTGACGACTCGAGAGTGGTATTTACCTGAATGGTCTGATGTTGCTTCCTCAAATGCTACCACCAGTCATGACATCACAGCTCTTGTTGTTCGCTCTAATGGCAATGATTGAATGCGTGCATCTGCAACAATTGCTTCATGCTACTGCTCTGCAAGGAGTCTTCTATGCCTTGTGCCTTGACCAAGCTTTTCAGCTTTTCTATGTTGCAGCCTCTGTCTGCTTCTCTTGCAAGCCATGGCAAGCTGCATATTGCCATGGCAACGATCAGTGAAACATGCCAATGCCAAACCAAAAGAGAGAGAAGCTAGCTTGTGAGGCAAGAAAAGAATAGAAGACGACTTACCCAAAAGACAGCAATGCCAAACCAAAGATGGAACAAGGTCATGACGAGGTGCATGCGGGTTGCAGGGCGGTGGCAGGGGCAAGTTGCAGGTACTTAATCTTCTAAAATTTGATGGACGGGAGGTGTGAAAATTCAAAATTCATGGGAGTAGCAAAATTTTCAGCCGCTGCCGGTTTTCCCCCCTCCAATGATACACATCAGTAGAATTGGATATCCCAAACAAGGGCAATGTGGCCTCAAATGCTTCAAAACACAAATAGGCCAAAGGGCATACTATGAGGTTTGATGATGTATATTATGAAATTCAATGACCTTGGCATGCTTATGAGCCATATAGCAAAGCAAGTGCATAAAATCAAAAACCGTAAGCGCAAGCTCATAAGGGTGCCAACCAATGCAATAAATTGGCAAAGAATCATATAAAGTTGCAGAGGACGTTGCAAAGAAACACATGAAAGGGGGCACTACCAACAAAAGATCAAAGAGGAGTTGCCATAGTGGATTGGAAGCCACACTCCATGCCGCCAAGCAAAGAATACGTGAACTTATTTGTGAGCTAATGCAAAGAGGAAGGGATAAGAGCAAAGATCAATGAAGAGGCCGCTAAATATAAGGGACTTGTGAGAGAGAACTGAGGCTTGGAGAGGGAGTTGAGGAAGAATTACAAAGAGCAAGGAAAGGTATATACATAGAAGGTCATGAGAGTAAGCAGGTGGAGCAAGAAGCCGTTATGCAGGGCGATGCATGCAATTAGCAAGGGGAAAGGTGGTGGAGGGAGGTCATGGGCAGTGTGAGAAGGTGAGCTAGGTGGACTTAGAGTGGGTAAATTAGAATATTTTTAATGCCAAGCAGAGTAACCAAGGGCCTAACAAGAAAATATTAGGTGTAGTTTATAGATGTAAAAGCATTATTAGGGAAAAATTAGCTGGGGGGGTATGGTCTTAGTAAAGAAGGAAGAGCTTTGCAAGAGACGTCATGAGAGAGATGCAGCTCGGATGTGAGCTTGGAGCTCGAAGTCATTGCTACAGCTTTGTGGGAGGAAGGAGAAGCTCCGTTGGGTGACTTTACAATAGTGTTGGATTTATTAAAAGATCTTTGCACATGCACAAATTGCACATTTTCAACTTCTTCCATTTTAGGGTGAATCTAGATACCAATACCAATAACTATCAATGTTTTAAGACCACCATGCAGTAGTCCCACTAGTTTGGATTCTAAATTTTCAATCCGTTTTGATTTTCAACAAATTCAAAAAAAGTTCTCATTTAGGTGTGTCCTTGTTAGGGGTTAAAGGCCACTATACCTTAACCCTGGTTATGTACAGTACTCAAAGACATATATATATGGATGACATAGAAGATTAGGGTGTTCTGCACTCACCCAAACTTGTGTGGCTCTCTCTTCTAGCTCTCCCTCTCTCTCACCTTCTTCCGTTCCACTTCCATTATTGAGATCTCTCAACTAGTATCAGAGCGCGGGTGTTCAGCTACATCTTGGTGTGCAGAGACCTTACAAATAGCTTTGGAAAGTTCTCTAAGTGGTTTTGGAGCAAAAAAATATGTTTTTTGATGATTCCTCTATTCCTTTTGACTCTACGGAGAGTCCGGAATGACTTGTAGAGGCAACCATTGCCTGCTTTTGTTGTCCATTGCACTTTGGGAGTTCAAAAATACCTTCATTCTTGAATTTGGCATCATTTTGTTGGATTTCCAACTCACTGTCTCTACTTTAACGTTTTTTTGACAGTGTGTTGGAACTCGAGTTTGAAGCAACCATTCACAGATCTGTCAGTTTCGGTGGACTCAGGAGGTCCTAGAACTCCTGTGTTGCTTATCGTTTGCACTCCGGTGGTGCTTACAAATAGATCTATTTACAAAAACATTTTTTGGCCCATGTGTTGGACTTGGTGATTAGGACCATGGTTTTTAAAACCATCTGTTCCATTGCGTTCCAGAGGCCCAAAAACCCCTACCTACCAGCTCTTGCAGGATTACATGGACTATGGTTGTAGTCTCAGCCATGTGCGCTTATTTGTGGTTTGCATTGGGTTGCAGCGGATGCTTTACAGGCCATTTGGATGCATTGCAATCCTTGTTGGATGTGCTGATAGGCCCAGATTTCCTTGTGGGATGCTTTATTGATGGATGTTTAGCCCATAGATGCTATTTTATGCTGAGGGAAAGCTTTGACACACTGCAGTTGATGCACCCATAGTGCTATGCTCTCTTGGATGAGACATTATTGATGCTTATGCCCATGGACGATATTTATGCTTGAGGCATTTGGCTCCTATTAGTATTGGGTTTGCCATTGTTTTGTCATTGAGGGTTGACATTTTCTTTTGGGCCATATTTGCTCATATGGATGCATAGTATATGCACATGAGTTAGATGCATTTTGATGCTTTGAGCCTTGCGTTTTGGTGATACTATCCTTCATTAAGGTAGACATATTAGGTGCACCTAATATTTGGTGTGATTTCTCTCTTGTAGGTACTAGCATTTGGGATTTCGTTTCATTTGCATCATGGCATCCTCTTCCATGTTCGAAAAGGAGTTTTTCAGCATTAAAAAGTTTGATGGTACAAACTTCTCTTTGTGGAAAGAACAGATAAGGGATGTGCTTATTCAAAAGAAGCTGATTAAACCCTTTGCAGGGATTGGAGCTAAGCTTGCATATATATCTGAGGATGATTGGAATGAGTTGGATGCATTAGCAAAGTCTACTATTAGACTTCATCTTGCAGAGTCAGTCTATTTCAAAGTCGTACATGAGCAGACTACAGAAGATTTGTGGAAGAAATTATGTGCCACTTATGAGAAGGAAACTGCCTCTAATAAAGTTTACCTCATGAAGAGGTTGCTTGAGCTACAGATGAAGGAAGGGGTCTCCATTTCTTCTCACTTGAATAAATTCAATATTATTTTCAGCTAGCTTCAAGCTGAGAAGATGATTTTTGATGCGAAGACTAAGGCAATATTTCTCTTGTGTTCATTGCCATCCTCATGGGATACCTTCCACATAGTTGTCAATAACTCTGCACTTGGTGGAATACTAGAGTTTGATGGTGTTGTGGGTAGCTTGTTGGCCGAGGAGTTTAGATGGAAGTCTATGGATGGCAACAAGCAGGATGCAGCCTCAAATGTGCAAAGGGGCATATCACAGTTTAGGGGGAAGTCCCAAGAAATAGGAAAGTCTCGTAGAAAATCCAGGGCACAAAACATTGAGTGTTACCACTGTGGCAAGAAGGGCCACATGAAAAAGGATATCTACAAGCTGAAAAAAGAGCAAAAGGATAACAAAAAGAATGCAAATTGGGGTGCTAATAAAAATTAGTAAGGTGGTGGGGTAACTTGTAGAACCAATCTTAACAATAGTGGTTAGCCTAGCGGGTCACATTGCATAAATAAGCATCTCTATATATTATACATAATAGCCACTTGTGTTATATCTTAACTACAACAATATTATACATAATGAAAAGTCACGACATCACAATAAAGGTTAAAACTGAAAGAGATTAAGTGCTTCTAATCTCAACTACCAAAATAGGTTCCACATTAAACCTCATTTTTATAGATTTGGATTATAATGTAGATAAGTGTTCTACATATAAATTTTTTAACTAGCGTCACTCATTCATGATTAGAGGCACTCTATAAGTATAATGTAAATGTGTAAAGGTTCTTATGATATCCTTTAACCCTTGTATCTTGAATTTAGCATGAATTGCACCATAATGAACAATCAAAATACAATTTGAATTTGGTGTTCTACATGATATTAGGTTCCCTAAAAACTCAAGCTACTCCATAATATCCTATTTACGACATATACAAAGTATGGTTGAGTTTGGAACTTATTAGACTTGTCAAAGAATTTGCAAAAGATCAAAATTTGCCTTGCTATCTCAGCATTTCTTAAAATTACATTTGAGGCCATAGATCATAATAAATAAGATAGCTCCAAAGCAATCTAAAAATATGTTTTTAGTTTATATCCTTAGACTCTAGGACTTACAAACTCTTAAAAAATCATTCTAATTAAGAAGTATGGCCATTTTATCTAAAACCTAAGAAAACATCTTGAAATTTGGTGTTAGATTGACCTTAAAACTTTAGGTAGAACTCAAACTAATAAGTGCAAGATCCGATCCATAATAATTCCAAGTTTTTTTGAGCATATAAGCTATTATGGTAAATAATCAAAACTCCAAAATACTTTATTAATGCTTTTGAATAATTCTAGGATGTGCCTAAGTTAACATGACATAAAAGTGTCCTAGGACATTTTTATGACCTTCTACCAAACTAGTCATTTGTTTTTCACTTTTATTAGTAGAATTTGAATTATGTTGTGTGAGATTTGGATCTTTCTCCAATCCATTTGCAAATATGCTTTGAAGAGTCACCAATTTCATAGGATTATACTCGAATTTTCACTCTTTGAGGAGTCAACTATTTAAGAGGATTATGCTCAGTTTTATTTGTGTTTTGCTACTCTTCAATGGCTGAAGTGCTTTTCTTTCTAATGTGACCTGCAAGTCTTTTTATGTTTCTCGTCCAAGGAGATTTGGTAGGGTTTTGAATATGGAGCGATTGTTGGCTTCCCCTTGACTGCTTCCTTAGGCTTCCATGCAAATTGTTCAGGGGCTCCTTGGATTATTTATTCTTGGACTGCATATTTAAGGAAGCATTTAAGGAGGAATGCTAAGGGAGGAAGTAATCAAATAGGTTAAAATTAAATTCATTGTTAGTGGAGCCTTTTTTAATCGTAGACCTTTTAGCCATTGCTTTTTGAAGCATCTCAACAAATTACTTTTCATGGATGCATGAAATAACTTTGATTTAGAATTGTGGTTTGCATGTGATGCAATGCATATGAAATCATTTAGATGCACCAATTGTGTACATTGTTGAGGATTGTAGAGAAGTGCTTTGTTGGAGAGTAGAGAGAGAGAGAGAGAGAGAGAGAGAGAGAGAGAGAGACCCTTGCTAGCCCTTAGTGCCACATTTGTTTTTGCTATCCTCTAGGTACAATCATCCTAATTAGGGCTTGTTTGTCAAAGAAACTTGGATGGCCTACTGCAGATAGAGACGAGCATGTCCAAATGTTCCGGTCTTTGGGATGGTTGTGGCTAGGCTGGCTCCACGTCATCCCATTTCTTTTAATTTTGATGTGAAATGCATGTATGAGGGTAAAGTTGTAGTGAGCGGTGGGGTAGTTTCTTTGATGAACAAGCCCTAATTACGATGATTGCACTTAGAGGATGGGAAAAAAATGCTAGGGCCGGTGGGGTAGTTTCTCTGATGAACAAGCCCTAATTACGATGATTGCACGTAGAGGATGGGAAAAAAATGCTAGGGCCTCTAGCTAGGGGTTGAGCTCTCTTTCTCTCTCTCTCACACACACACACACACACACACACACACACACACACTTTTTCTTTTGGTGAAACTACACACAAGTTTTTTTTTTCTTGGGTGAACTACTAACACACACACACTTTGCCTCCACCAAGCTAAGACGCCATTGGGATAATGGCTAGCACATTGGTCCGAAGGAGGGAGGGGCTATAGGGGTGTGCCACCTTGTGTTTGAGAAAGAGAAGGGATAGGAAAGGAGAAAAGGGGGGAGGGACTTTATCTACGAGCACCCAATGAGGCCTTAACAAATCCTATCCACTCAAAATTGTGAGAGGAGCTCCTTATCTCTGTCTCTCTCTCTCTCTCGCTCTCACGTTCCTTGGAAAGCCATTCAACATCTAATCCAAACAAGAAGGACATTTCATATTCATCAACCAATCGTTGGTAGAAGCAAAACTATCACAAACAAAGAGAGTGTTTTTCTGTGAGAGATCATCAGCTATGGCGGCGGCGTCTGCAACGGCTCAATTAGCAGCTTCCATGGCCACGGCCACCTCCTCGTCGTCTGCTGCTTGCATGCCTTCCTCCTCTGCTAAGCTCACCCACGCCTTCTTCGGCAAAGGCCTCGGCTTCTCCCCCTCCCTCCCCTCCAAGTATACCGTCGCCCGTCCTCTCCTCGTCCGTGCCCAGGAGAAGGTCAGCCCCCCCCCCCTCCAGCAATCGCCTCTCCTCATCTTTGGGTCTCCTCTATCCTCTCCCTCCTTGCTCAATTTCCTGCTTGATCAGTTGATCGGAGCGCTGTTTTGTTTCTCACGTTGTTTCACCTATAGCTTGTAGCTTCTAGACTGTTTTGAAGGAGTCTGCTCTTTCAGGTCGGTCTGTGTTGACGGAGACTGCTCTCTCAGGTAAGTCACGTTTTGCTCCCTCCTGATGCCTTCTTTGATTGGCTGGGTGATACTGCTCTCGAGCTTTGACGGTCAGAGCCCGATGACTCTGCCGGAAGCAAGCATGGTGTTTGTTGCTTTTCCCTGGCAGCTTGTCTCTACCTTAGAAGAAAGCTTTGTTTGTGTCGCTGCTCTATGGACAATGTACCTGTTTGTATTGGTATCATAGCGCGTAACAGTGATGTTTATGTCCCTGTATCTAGCCTCCTTTACTGCTGATCTTTTGCGTTCCTCCCCGATGGATCCACTGCTCTAATCCACATTGCTCTCTAAGTATTCGCTCTCGGCGGCGTCTTTGTTTCACGGATGCAATTTTCCTTGGCGAGGGTTTCACATTGCATTTTCCTCCTCATCCTAATCATGAGGTTGTTTGGCTTCCCTTGCAGTTCCAAGTGATCGAGCCACTCAACGGTGATCCTTTTGTTGGTGGGTTAGAGACCCCAGTGACATCCAGCCCTCTTATCGCATGGTATCTCTCCAACCTGCCCGCATATCGCACTGCCGTCAGTCCACTCCTCAGGGGAGTCGAGGTCGGGCTCGCCCATGGCTTTCTGTTGGTTGGTCCTTTCGTGAAGGCTGGCCCTCTGCGCAACACTGAGGTAGCAGGTTCTGCTGGAGCATTGGGAGCCGCAGGCCTTGTAGTGATCCTATCGGTTTGCCTTACCATGTACGGCGTGGTTTCGTTCAAAGAGGGAGATGCTTCGATTGCTCCTGCATTGACGCTAACAGGAAGGAAAAAAGTGGCCGATAAGCTTCAAACAGCTGAAGGTTGGGCAAGTTTCGCAGGTGGTTTCTTCTTCGGGGGCTTATCAGGGGTAACATGGGCTTACATCCTTTTGTATGTGCTCAACCTCCCCTACTTCGTCAAGTAAATTCTGTGTATATGTATTCTTGTCTTCCCTTTCCGCAAAGTTGGTTGAATGTAATCTGACCTTAAGCGCTCTTAGTAGTACGCAGAGGCTGTTGTTGTATTTCAATGCTTTGGGTCTTTCATCGTTTTCCTATTACAGCACAAGCCCTCGTTTAGTTCTATTTGTAAGTGTCATAAGACATCCGATTCCGCAAGTCCTTGTTACTGATTGTTCTTGGATTCTGATATATCGTGATGATTTGGTAAAATGGATGCAACTCAAATGTAACGAGTCCTCTATCATATTTTTGAAATTTAATGTTGTTATTAGAGTTGACAATTAGCTCACTTATTCCAGTTTATATGATTGAATCCATTCTAGGAGGGAGGGAGGAAGGGTGAGATAGCAAGAGAGGGAGAGGGAGAGGGGGGGAGAAGGAGAGGAAGTAAGAGAGGGAGGGGGGGGAGCGAGAGGGGGAGAGAGATAGAGGGGGAGGGAGAGACACTCAACACACATACACACAATGTCACCCATTTCCCCTTCCAATTTCTACTCCCTTTCCCCCTATGTCTAGTATTTCCTTTCATAATCATCATTACCATGCTAATTTCTTGTATATGGATTTATGTCCAAGTTCTTTAAGTTCTTAGATACCAACCCAATATTAAATTATCTCTAAAGTAAAATAAATTCTTAGGTATTAACACACTTGTAAAGTCAATGGCTCTATGCAATTTACCTGGACAAGATTACTAATGAGAAATTCAATGTACCATTATGCCCCAAAAATAGAACATGTGGATGCCATTGTCCCTCGTATATGCATTGCTTTCAAATTAGAAAACATCCTTGACCAACTCTACAAACAGATACAAACAATAGTGTGAAAAAGAACAATAAATCTCACCAATATTCCCTCTCAAGAATTCAAAATCCCTTCCTGATTATTCTTTTAGAATCTCATGTAGCCTAGTGGAAAGACTTCTATAGTTGTGTTTTCCTCTGCATGAATTTTTATGTTATCCTAAGACCTTAGCCTAATTTGCTATGTCCACCATTTCACCTAATTGAAATTTTACATTGAAAATTATCTTTAGGTTTCTTCCTAGGTCAAATTATATGTATGGAATAATATTATTAAGATTAAAGTTTTTAAATTGGTAGTGAGTTGAAAGAAAGTCTCCAAAACTCATGACCTGAATTGTCTCCCCCCCCTTCACTCTACAAGTAATCTCCCTTTATATCTTACCTCTCTTGCCCTTACCATTTGCCTTGTCTCCTCCTTTCCCTTGTTGCTCTTTGCCATCTCTCTTCTACTACTAGCTACACATGCATCATTGCTTCCTCTCTAACTTCTTTCCAACTTTGAGTAGTCATATTTTTGAAATCTAATGTTGTGTTATTAGAGTTGACAATTAGCTCACTTATTCCAGTTTATATGATTGAATCCATTCTAGGAGGGAGGGAGGAAGGGTGAGATAGCCAGAGAGGGAGAGGGAGAGGGGGGGAGAAGGAGAGGAAGTAAGAGAGGGAGGGGGGGAGGGAGAGGGGGAGAGAGATAGAGGGGGAGGGAGAGAGACTCAACACACATACACACATTGTCACCCATTTCCCCTTCCAATTTCTACTCCCATTCCCCCTATAGTCGTAGTATTTCCTTTCATAATCATCGTTACCATGCTAATTTCTTGTATATGAAATTACATCCAAATTCTTTAAGTTCTTAGATATCAACCCAATATTAAATTATCTCTAAAGTAAAATAAATTCTTAGGTATTAACACACTTGTAAAGTCAATGGCTCTATGCAATTTACCTAGACAAGATTACTAATGAGAAATTCAATGTAGCTTTATGCCCCAAAAATAGAACATGTGCATGCCATTGTCCCTCGTATATGCATTGCTTTCAAATTAGAGAACACCCTTGACCAACTCTATAAACAGATACAAATAATAGTGTGAAAATGAACAAAAAATCTCACCAATATTCACCATCAGCAGATATCACTAAATACCTACCAAAATGAGGGGAGAGGATGATACTAGGAGGTCCACAACATGATTAGCCATATCAACCAGGTAGGTTTTGGAATGGGCCACAACCTAGAAACTTTTTTTAGTTGTTGCTAAAGTAGAGTATAACTTAATTAAGGATCTTTTGGACCATGGGTTCAACTTTTTCTCCCAAAAAGGAAAGAAAAAGATACTCAGAAACCCTATGGCATGTCCTCATCTCAACAAAAAAGGAGGGCTGTGCACCCCATCAACCAACAATCATATGGGAATGGCGTCAGGGTGCTACTGGAATGGGTATAATAGACATAGACATTACATTCGCAAACAAAATTGATTATGACCATGTTCCACCCAAAAATAATAAATGTAGGGAGAAGATGATGATGTTAATCGTGTTAATATTTCCACCAAAATCCAGGAAGTAATAAAGGGAGATGTAGATCTTCTCTCAATTATGTTGATATTTTTCCCACCAATCGAACAGATGTACCGAAATGTCAAAGAACAGAAACCTAGAATGACAGAGAAAGAAGATTGAGCCTCGAAGAAGTTCTTGGCAAAATATCTCGAGCTAATGGTGAAAGGCCCATTACTAAAGTGGGTGGAGGAAAGTATCATTTTGAGAGCTATTTGGGTGCTCTCCATGATGCTTCTCGATGAGACTAGGAGGTCCACAACATGATTAACCAAATCAACCAGATAGGTTTTGGAATGGACCACAACTTAAAAACGTTTTTTAGTTGTTGCTAAAATAGAGTATAACTTAATTAAGGATCTTTTGGACCATGGGTTCAACTTTTTCTCCCAAAAAGCAAAGAAAAAGATACTCAGCAACCCTATGGCATGTCCTTCTCATCTCAACAAAAAAGGAGGGCTGTGCACCCCATCAACCAACAATCATGTGGGGATGGCGTTAGGGTGCTACTAGAATGGGTATAATAGACATAGACATTACATTCATAAACAAAATTGATTATGACCATGTTCCACCCAAAATAAATAAATGTAGGGAGAAGTTGATGATGTTAATTGTGTTAATATTTCCACCAAAATCCAGGAAGAAATAAAGGGAGATGTAGATCTTCTCTCAATTATTTTGATATTTTTCCCACCGATCAAATAGATGTACCAAAATGTCAGAGAATGGAAACCTAGAATGACAGAGAAAGAAGACTGAGCCACCAAGAAGTTATTGGCAAAACACCTCGAGCTGAAGGTAAAAAGGCCCATTACTAAAGTGGGCAGAGGAAAGTATCATTCCGAGAGCTACTTGGATGCTCTCGATGATGCTTCTATGTATGGTCGTTGAGAAGTTGCCAATATCCTCCCTAGCCATGCTAGCTCACATAAAACTCTCCACTATCATGGAGGTTTGTCCTTATCCCTTGGCAAATGAGTTGGGGGTCAACGTTGCTTGGGTGTAGCCAATCACAGAACTATTTTTGGGGCCATTTTTTTTTTTGGCACCACGACACGATGCAATCTTGGGTGAAATTTTGAATTTTGCGTGGACCCATGGTCTCATCGAAAAATTTTCCAATGTCATGATTCTACACTGGCATAATAATGAGATGCAATCTATTTGTTCTAAACACCATAGAGGTCGATACACAATAGCTTTGCACTACATCGTGCATCTCTACACTGCTTCATGTAGCACAGTTTCTAGCCTGACCACCTATTACCGTGTAGCCTATTGCCACAGCTTTGCCACCTGTCACTGGGCAGCACACCCATGTAGATCAAGGTTGGCTTGGAGAGACCACCGTGCTAGTTCTTGGTATACAATATTCAGATGCAATCTATCATTCTAAACTTTGCCGCAATGCAGTCTCTGGCCTCTGACCACCTGTCATCGCGTAGCTTTTTGTAGTAGCTTTGCTACCTACCATTGGGCAACGCGCCCATGCAGATCATAGGTTAGCTTGGAGAGACCACGGTGTTGGTTTTTGGCATAATAATGAGCTGCAATCTATCATTCTGAACATCACCTTAGTGCAGTCTCTGGCCGGACGACCTGCCCGAAATTCAGGGTTTTCTTAGAGCAACCACTGCGCTGGTTCTTGGAGTTATAGCTCCGCTATCTATTTTTATGTATTATAGGAGGAGGTCTTTTACGACCACCGCACTGGCAAACAAAAGAAGATCTATGACAACCACCGTGCTGGTTCTTGGAGTTATATATTTTTGTACCAAGGAAAATGCAATTGACAATATGGCCCTTGAGGGGTCCCCTTTAGGGGTAAGGGCCATATTGACATGCCATATCTGTCTAGTGGCATCCTGGATATTGTATAATGCATGTCGATATGGCCCTTGTCCCTAGAGGGGACCCCTCAAGGGCCATATCGTCAATTGCATTTTCTAAAAGTTTAATTGTATTTTCCTAGATATATCTCCACGCAACCACAACGGTGGGTCGTTGGAGCTATTTTAGCGATATTTTGGTCCTAAACTAAGGAAATTGCAGTCCTACTTTACTGGTATTTTAGTCCTTGTTGCAGTAAATATAAATGAGGGCAAAAGGATTCCGAGCCACCGCAGTGACTGGAGGCCCGGTGGTGCCATCCAAATAATCAACTATAATTCATTGAGTGAAAATTGAGCAAAAGGGATTACAATGTACATCTGCATCCAATAACAGGTTATATAAAAACTAACAACTTATATTGAGCAAAAATTGAACAGAGGATCTTACATTTATAAAAACTTAGCAATTGCTGAGAGCCTTAAAGGCCAAAAGATTACATCTGGTGACCATAACCATTCAAATATAAAAGTTAACAATAGTGCATACTGAGAGCCTCATAACTTATCAATTGTTGAGAGCCTTAGAGACCAAAACATTACATCCAGCGAGCCAAAAGATCATTAAGAACCTTAGAGCCCAAAAGATTACATCCAGCCATTGCTGAGTGGTTATGAGCCTTGTTGAGCAAGAGGAAATTTGTACAACTCAGTATTGCCGCCAGCCTAGCTTGTTGCATTAAAACTTTTTAGGGAGCTGAGAATTGGAGGAGGAAGTGTGAAGCAAAGTAGAGTAGGGGCAGAAAAGAGCTAGAGGAGGGTGTGTGGAGCAAAGTAACAGAGCGTATGGAGCAAAGAAGCAGAGCATGGGCGGATGAGAGCAACGCAGTAAAATTACAAATGCGACAAATCTTATCTACCATTGTGGCTAGAGCTCGGGGTTCCATCCATATTAATTACAGGCCATCGTGGTGGAATCTTAGGTGCCACCCTAGACGGGCTGGAAATCATGAAGCAAATGCCCAGTGGTGGGTGAGTAAGCCACTGTGGTGGCTGGTAATTAACTACCATCCTAGTGGAATCTTAGCTACGATAGGCATGGCTGGTGAGAGCCACCACCCCCGGGCAGTAATTACCACAGAAGCCTAATCACCTCTAATCTCTCATTACCATGCACTCTATTACTCTACTGAGCATGCAAGCCCGGTGACTGGTAATTTACTGCACTCATAGTAATCATGCATGCAAGCCCGATGGTGGTGTGTGATAGGTGAGTAACTACAGGCCATTGTGGTGGCTGGTAATTAACTGCTAGCCCGGTGGCATCTTAGCCACCACAGACGTGGCTGATGAGAGCCACCACCACTGGGTAGTAATTAGCATAAAAGTAAATCATAAAGCCTAATCACCTCTAATCACTCATTACCATGCACTCCAGTACTTTACTGAGCATGCAAGCTCAATGAGACTGATAATTTACTGCACTTGTAGTAATCATGCATGCAAGGCTAGTGGTGGTAACTAGCAAGTGAGTAACTGCGGGCCACTGTGGTGATTGGTAATTAACAGCCAGTCCGGTGGCATCTTAGCCACCACAAACATGGCTGATGAGAGCCACCACCACCGAGCAGTAATTACCATAAAAGTAAATCATGAAGCCTAATCACCTCTAATCACTCATTACCATGCACTCTAGTACTCTACTGAGCATGCAAGCCTGGTGATTGGTAATTTATTGGACTCGTAGTAATCATGCATGTAAGCCTAATGGTGATAAGTGGAAGGTGAGTAATTGTGGGCCACCGCAATGGTTGGTAATTAACTACCAGCCCGATGGAATCTTAGCCACCACCACAGACGTGGCTGGTAATCTTAGACGCCATCACCTCTAATTACTTATTACCATGCAAGGTAGTACTGTCGCCTTGAATTAATCAAAATTCAAGCCAACCACCGCAATGGCTCTCACCTTGATAGTTCCTTGTAGTCGGGCTATGTTCAGAGTGCATTCAACCCTGAACATTTGAGAACTACACCTTTCCAACCATTAACCTGAAGCAAGAACAAGCAAGCACAGTCGAATAAGAGTCGGAAAGGTGAAGAGTAATCCAAATACAACTTTCAAAAAAGAACAATCTTCCACATTGGAATTACAGCAAAAGTACTCCCCTTCCATTCAGGAAGATGGATAATTATCCTCTAGATTTGCATAGGATCATCCTTGAGCTTGCCAAAAGGGAATATGTAGGCTGAATCCTGTCAGACAACAGTTTGACTATTACATATCAAGAACCGTTACAAAGAAGATCCCAAAAGGAGTTATAACTACCCACTATGGTTCTTTGTAACTGCCACTCATGTATATGACTTGTGACCTTCCAACTTCCACATGACTTTGACTTAGCCCAAGCGCCTGAATACCCCTCAACACTTGGCACTCCCGGCGGTGGATAGTTCTTTTTGAAACAAAAAGACAAAGACTTGAACCCTTCCTAACCTCCATGGTGTAGGTTTTACTAATACAATTGTACCATTTCATGGCTACAGGCTAGGTCTGGGAACCCAAGAAATATAATTCCATCCATGCTAGTTCATACAAAATGAATAAATAGAACCATGCATGAATCAAAATGTTCACATTCCACTGGCACGGAATGGATAGATTGCTTCGATCTAGCAAAAAGAAATAGGTCGATGAAGATCCAACATCCGCAACATGTATCATTGTCAAGTATTCAAAGAAATCCTTCATTTTTCTTTGAACTATTTGCATTTGTCTTTGATCAAACCATAGGAATACTAAATTTTGAATGAGCTTTAATCCCTTCGCTGAATTATGATTTTTTACTAGATTTTGCCACAGTTGGATTGTCATCGGACTACTGTTGGACTCCAATCTAATTCTCAAAATCTTTCCAATTATAGTATCCAAAAACACAACCATAAAGTTGATATAATTCAAGAATATGCTATCTAGTCGGATTTTGAAAAATGCGTCACAAATAAGAGAATAGATAGTCAGGCTATCATTGGGCTGCAATTGAATTGTCATACTGTTTGATCACCACATGCTGAATTAAAGATCACAACAAACATCTTTAAACTTTTAGAACTTTGTTTTACTGAGATCATACTGAACATCCATCTTTTAGACCGTTTCCAACCTTCAAAATGCATCCGACCCCATCAGACTACCTGAAACATGTTGGAACTGTTTGTTGAGTTTTTGTTTGTCATTTTTCCTTTCCCCAAGCTTGCATTTGCTGTATTTTGGGCCCTTGAACACTTGCCAAGTGTGGGAATACTTTTGGTATGAAGTAGAGGTGATTAGGAAACTCCTCGAGGCTGTTTCAGCTCCCTTTTGGGCTCTTTCGGCTTCGGGCTAAGCTCTTCCATTTATCCTCATCTGTCATCCTTTGCATTGCATAAATATCAGCATAATCATCAACATAAACATCAGCATCATCTTTGTTTGCATTTGTCTTTGAATTTTTCAGTTTGTGCTTTTGCACTTAAGTCCTCCCAAACAACTGGATCTTTGCCAACAAGGGAATCTGATTGTAAAACAAAATCTGATTGCATAATGTCATCACTTGCATCAAAGAATTCTTCTTCAAATTAGTAAAAGCATCATAAAACATTTTGGACATATCATCCTTCAAATCTAAGTATCCTGTTTGTGAAACCACCTCAAAGGGTGTTTCATTTGGAACATTGTCCACATCATTTTCTTCACCCAATAACTGAGCTGAATTCATTTGCATTTTGCCATTTGAAATCTGAATTTTTGTCAACATTGTTGGTTGCATTTGATTTGACTTTTCCGAGGCAATTGGACCTTTAAAGCCCTCACCATTTTGTGCAAACTGGTCAGTAATCTGATTATGCCCAAAAGAAAGAAGAAACCTCAATATCTCATTCTCTTCATCATCAAACAATTGGTCTTCAGCCTTATTTGGATCTGACTTCTTTTCTTTGTTGTTCTCTTCTTCATTATTTTGAATTTGGAGCTTCTCTGTAGCCCTTTCGTCATTGCTTATATCCTCATCACCTTAGTATCCAAAGAGAGCATGAGATCCGCCTCCATTACGAATTTCGTGGTGGCTGCCTTCAGCGAAGTTAGTCTCACCCCAAGTGTATTAATCTACAAGGTGGGAAGTGCCCAACTCAAAAAGGGTGCCTTCCTTGAATGACAAGCCAGACCCAAATCTTCAAACCACAATATCCCCCTTCCAGTAGTGAAGTCTTTAGATGATGGCAAGCTCCTCCACCATCACCTTGTAGAGGGGATGCGGTTGCACGCTTGTATCTCAGGTGGTGAATTTTAGTCAGATGTTGTTGTGGGGACTGCTGTATGAGAAGCGTAGCAAGCTTGATGCTGCTGAGAAATTGTTTTACAAAATGCATCTGTGAGAAATTGTTTTACAAATTGCATCTGTGAAATCTGTTCTTATGATTGCAGCATATACGCATCATGGGATGCTTGAGGAAGTGACACACATCTTTGATCAAATGTAGTAGGAAGTAGTGATGCCAACCAACGTGTCCTTCATCAGCCTTCTCTCTTCCAATCAAGCGACTAGAGGAAAAGGAAAATGAATACACGCCAACATCACAGGTTGTGGACGTGAATCAAACATTGTTGTAAGCACTGTCCTTATCACTATGTATGGTAAATGTGGTGATTTGGAACAAGCAAAGAGAAGCTTTGCATTGGAGAAGCTACGCAGGTAGGAAGAGAATTGTGCTTTGACAGCTGGCGCACCATTGATTCCTTGTTCTGTGACCACTTTATTGGCTTGAGAATTCAGACCTCACAATGGGAGGAGGCTAAATCCTCTCTGGATTAATTGTCTTCAAGCACGTTCCAAAGCCTCAGACAATCGCAGCTCCTCTAGGAAACTCTCCTTTCTCTTCTATGTTGTCATCGTTCGCTTTTCACCCGCTTACCTCTAACTCTTCCTTTCTTGAGAGTTGCTATAGTTTTTCATGTCGCATGCTATGTCGTTGGATTTTCTCTGTAGCGATGCTCACGCTGTTCTCGTTCTCCTGCTATTTGAGCTATAGCTGTTTGGCACAATTGCTTGGTGCTACTCCCCGTTGTTCTCCACGCATTGCTATCTGTGCTGCTCCCCACTGTGTTTTTGCACGGTCATCTTTGCCTCTGTTGCTGCTGCTGATCTTTCATCAAGCAAGCACTTCTGCTTGATTGTTGCCGCGTTTCACCTCTCCTCTGTTGTTGCTGACCTTTGATCAAGCAACGTGCAAGCACTTTGCTTGCTTGTTGCCTCTTTTCATCTCTCCTCTGCTCCGATCTTTGCGTTGATCTATTCTCCCCTTTAGTCCACGGGGGTTCTTCCAAAGAAGTTAAGATCGCCCCTGTGAACGATCAGTGACAGATTCTTTTGCTGCTATTGAACTTGCTGTGGATTCCGTTGTGAAGGCGTTTACTATGTCAACTAGTCCTAATTATTTTCTTCCTTGGCAAAACAAGCCTCGGCGAGAAATCACTGGGTTAAGTTTTGTAATTTATGGACAACGCATCAGTAGCCAATCAGACGTTTGTCAAGGTGAGGAAGCATGGATCCCCAAAAAAGTTCAAGGCAAAAGTGGAAGCTGTTGGGCATGAATGTGATCTTGCCCTGCGAAGTGTGGAAGAAAATGAGTTTTGGGAAGGAATGTACCCTTTGCAATAGTCTTCAAGTCTTTCCAACGGAGCAACTTAGCATCTACATTTCTTTTTCCAGCAGCATCATTCTCTTCACGTTCTTCCATTTGCCTCAATGCCAAGGCCTTTTGAATTGTTCAGGGTGCATTCAACTCTGAACAATTCAAAACTATGCCTTTCCAACCATTAACATGAAGCAAGCACAAGCATACACACAGTCGGAAAGGCGAAGAGTAATCCAAATACAACTTTAAGCAAGAACAATCTTCAATATTGGAACTACAACATAATTGTCCTCTAGATCTACATAGGATCAGCCTTGAGCTTGCCAAAAGGGAATATGCAGGTTGAATCCTGTCAGACAGCAGTCTGATTGTTACATATCAAGAACCTTTACAAAGAAGATCCCAAAAGAAGTTATAATTGCCCACTATGGTTCTTTGTAACTGCCACTCATGTATACTACTTGTGACCTTCTAACTTCCACATGACTTTGACTTAGCCTAGGTGCCTAAATACCCCTCAATAGGTAAGCCTCTGCTATTCCATTCCCTTAACTATTTCGTCTTCTATCCCTCTCAACTTTTTTTTCTCCCTTGCACTCGGGACTGCAAACTTAAGCCTCCACTGCTCCATTTCCTTCACTGTTCCATCTTCTATCCCTCTTGATTGTTTCGATCTCCCTTGCACTCTTCCTACGAGTTCTATCCCCTCTTGTAATGGACCCTGCATAGTCCGGGAGCTCCTCACACAATCTTTCCTTCCCCTCTGCGGCACAGTGCGAGAGCCTCTCCTCCCCTGATCTTGAAATTGTGCATCTGAGAGCTCCTCACTCGCTCTTCAAAAGCCCAATTTGGATGCTCTCAGCAGCAACTTCACCAGGTTGGTACAGGAGGTGAACGTGAAGGAGGGACAAATAGTTTGTCAAGGTCAAAAGATTACCATCACTCAAAGCATGATTGAAAATGCGCTAGGCATTCCTAGAGGCAATTTGCAAGCACACTTCTTCGAGAAGCAGTGGAAGAGACATGATATTCTAATGTATATCCCAACGCTCAGATTAGTAAAGATGGTGGAGTCATTCGAATCAAACTTCCAGAAAGGAAGATATAGCCACGAAATGATGTAGCAGATCACTATGTTACCCTCATTGATAGTATCTGTCCAATAGACATATTTGCTTCACGTAATCGAAATAACAAAATGACGCAGGGAAAGGCTGCGGCATGATTCTCGCATGGGTATATGGTTACTCTATCAGCACTTCATTTGTAGATCTCGGCCGTGAGCTTTCCATCCCTTGTCTACCTATGGTAAGGGATGAGAACTAGGACTCATATAGTAGATCACCCATCAATGAAAATGGGACAAACATAGTCCGTGTAAAACTATGCAGGGCATCGAGCCTCGATATCTCCGATCCTACTATCACGTACTCATAGAATGACCCTCTTGCCCATACCCTTATCAAGCATTGTTCTTGTGCAAGGGCTCAAGGTGGTGGGCTCTATCCTTGCCGATGTGCATGCTTTCTACGTTGTGGTCATATGCGATAATATTGCTCCACAGCTTAACCAATGTGATGAGGCCCGAGCTCTATTGTAAAAATGTCTATGTTTTGCCTTTCCTCACTATGATCCCATTCCAATGTGGCTCAGGGAGGGAAACTCATGTTAAGAGCTCCACAAGGAAAGCGAGTGCATACTAAGGAATCGTGGATGAGACCCTAGCTACTACGAACGATTCTCCATGAGGTCACTTGGCCATGTGAGTGCATATAGTCATGACTCCTATCTCTGCGTAGTGAGTATGAGGATATGGTGGCATGAGTAGCAACACTTCTGCACATGGACTATGGCCATGCATCTCCTTTGACCCTTCCTCATGCTCTTTAGCTAGCACTTGGGTTTACTGAACAATGTTACCTCTCCCTTGCAGATGGAGCTCGAGGAAGTGACTCAGAGTAAAGCCTCGTATGGAAGGTAAATAATACCTAACGTCTCACCTCGGTATTGTCCATATCCCCAAGGGAGGGAGGCGTGAGCGGGTCTCCTCGTTCATTTACTGGTCTGCATCTTGTTAGGGTTTGCTCCTCGAGGTCGTCAGTCTGGATAGCTCGAGCTCAATAGCTCTACTTGATGGCTGCTATAGATATCTCCACCGAACCTCATGCCAAGCGTTGTTTATTCAAGGCTCCCACGGATTCTGAGGCATCCAAATCTCCTCAAGTTGTGTCATTGAACGAACATAGTCTCCTCCTCTCTGCAAGGCATGGAGCTCATAATTCCAAGTCTCTACACTCCTTTGCCACTAAGGAATAGCCATACTGGCTCATACCCTCTGCCTTCAATGCAAGTGCCAGTACACCCATTTCTCCATATCATGTCCTTGTGCATTCCTCTTGTATGGGTACGTTGCCATACCCCTTAGGCATACCTTTAAATCCTAGTATACTCCTTTTTACCCAGCGGTTCGAGGGATTTCCACCAATAAGGTGGTGGTATCGGAAGGTTCCCCACTAGTCCATCTTCAAACCACACATTGCCTATCAATATCCAGCGGAGTACTCTATATTCATTCCCTTGGCTGTCCATAATTTCCAATTTATCCAACATTCTCCATCCATTTTACCCCTCCCCTTTTTCAAAATCAATAATACTATATTCACTTGCACACCACTTCCCAATTAGCCCTAGGTCTGCATATTTCCCCCGTATCCAAAGCCTATAGCCCAAGATTTTCTGTGTTCATGTTTGAATAACCCAGTGTTCAAATGAATCGAAGGTGTATTTTCAATGGGTTCCTAGGAAGGTGGATTTTCAATGGGTTCCTTGGTATAATCATCTTAATTGTAATGTTCCTTTGTCCATCCATCGATAGGTGTGATATTAAATAAAGGGGCCCATCCATAATCAAATGGGATCTCTATCTCGGCTCCCATTTCTCTTACTATTCCTTTCTAGTTCATAATATATCCCCCCTAGAGCCATAGGGGTCTTATTACTAAAATTAGACCTCCTTTTATAACCTCCTTCTCTAGTAATCATCATCTAGTAAAGGGGTCAATTTTACTTGTAATGAATAATATGTCATTTCCATCCAGATATGAAATTACTTACCAATGTTTATTTTCCATTAACTATGCCCCCCGTTTCAGCTGCACTCCATATCAAAGGGCATTGCTCCTATCTGTATTTGAGATTGTGTATCCCTCCTAGATCCCATCATCTAGTATTCCTTGCTTGTCTCCCTTCTTTATTTAATGGGGTGCAAGGGGACATAAAAAGTGTGTGTGTGTGTGTGTGTGTGTGTGTGTGTGCACTCATCATTCACTTTTTAAGTTGTGTTTTTCCCCTTGCTCTCATGCTACATAATCATTGCACCTTGATTCACATCGCTTGATGAAGAGCAAATACCCCATTGGACATCTATAGAAAAGCAATGGCCTCGCATAACCGTTGTGAAGTTTTTCCTTTCCAACAAAATAAGATTCTATCTAATGTATCCCAAGCTTGAGCTGCATCTTGTGCATTTGTCATGTGATGTCTAAGATCTATGACCTATGATGGCATACATCTTCTCATATCTTTTAACCCATTCCGATTTATTTTCCCATGTGATTGGTTTCTAGTCCTAATTTTTTGCAATGGATCATAGCCCCTTCCTCATCGGGACAAACCATATGTTGTTTCACCATACATGATATCCCTATTCATTAAACATGTTAGTGTAAGCTTTTGATTCCATAGTGAAGCAAAATCTTACCTCTTGTCTTGAAGCACAAGTGTAGTGCCTAATGCTTTCACAAAGAAGATTAGATAGTAAGAAATTAATCTCACTAATGTTACAACTATTAGCAATGCCGAAATGCTATTGCAATGAAATTTTTGAGGCGATAGATTGAAATAGAAAATAGCAATATATAGCTACATAGAAGGAGTCAAAATCTAAGCAAAAGAAATATTGTCTTGTAAAAGCAAAGCAATATCTCATAGTTGCAAATGGCAGACTATAAAGGCAATGTAGCAGGTCAGAGATATAAACAACAAGTTTTAGAAGCAATATAGTAGTTTCTAGAGGCTTAAGAGTACTAGAGACAAGTTGGTAGCCTAGAGAAGTAGCTCATAATTGAAAATTAGTTATTCTATGTATGAAATCATAACAAAGCAATATATCATAGTTGCAAATGACAGATTATAGAGTCAATGTAGTAGCTCAAAGTGCCAAACAATGTAGAAGCAATGTCGTCGCTCAAAACTATAGCTAATATCATAGCAAAGCAATATCCCATACTTATGCATGATAGGTTCTAGAGGTCTCAGGTAATGTAGTAGCTCAAAGACACAAACAATAGGTTTTAGAAGTAATGACAGTCTATAGAGGCAATGTAGTAGTTTAAAGCTGCAAAACAATAGGTTTTAGGAGCAATGTACTAGTTTGTAGAGGCCATGGAAAGGGAGACAAGGTGGTAGCATATAGAAGCGTGAAAATAACGTGTGCTATAGCTGATATCACATGTGTAGTTGGGCTATACTTCAAAGTTATAAGAGGAGAACTATAGATAGCTATGAGAGCAAGGCAATAGAAATAGCAGCATGAGAGAAATTGCAACAAGTATGTAAAGGGAGCAATAACTATCAATAACATAGAATGCAGAAGTGAAAGGCATAGCATACATAACTTGAAAGTATGTAGAGAATCTTTAGAGGATCAAGATGTGGTTTTATAGATCCTTGAGGTGTGGCTCACATTAAAAATAAGGTCTAGATGATTCAAATTATAAACAAATTTGAGAGAAGGCAACACATGGAATAGAAAACAAGATGTAGATGGATTGTTGTATAGTGTTACAAAGCTATAATACGCGCTATAATACACTACAAGAGATGGCATTCAATTAGTTATAGAAAAAGGGAAATTGTAGATCAATGGAGGTGATAGTAGCTCAAATTTCATAGAAGCAACATTTCTCATGGTAGATATTAAGAGAAAGAAAGCTAGAAGGTAGCATTGTAGGGTAGAATGTCACTCTATGGATATAGAGAAAAAAGGAACAAATGGCTATGGAGGGCAGAATATGAATGTGTATGAGAGTAAGAGAGAGTATAAACATGAACATAAGCACCAATTTATTATAATAAGGAAGGGATCCTCTTATATAGGCTATATATACATTGTAGTTTCATAATTAATGAGATCACAGAATCTAACAATCCGCAATTCTCTAAACTATAACATGTATCTCTCTATTGTCCCATCTCCTTACTCTACATCATTCCTTACATCACCAAGAGACATTGTCCCCCTTAATCTCATAAATGGCTAAGGAAACTCAGTGATCAATATCCAATGTATACATCATTGCTAGTCATTTTAAAAAGTTAGTAGCAATCAATTTGTTATTTTTCTATATTGTTATAAGACATTCACTACAAGGAGATGGCCGCAATCTCTGACACACATACTAGCATAAAATATGCTAAAAGATAAATAAGTTAGGATTCAGAGATATGAAGAGGCCAAAATAGAAAGAGTTAACTACTATGAGGAGGAGATTAGAGCACAATAGGATGCAACAATATCAACGAGGCCTTGCTCTTCCCCCCAAAGACATGTCACACTTAAATCTTTAGTAAAAAAGACATCCATCAATATTTGTGCCAAAATGATGTAACATTAAAATTTCCCTCAATAACTATAGTTTTGGAAGAAAACATCAATATTAGCATCGATATTACTATAGTCTTTGGAAAAACATGTCGATATAAACATTGATATTAGAGTCACTCAAGCCTCCAAAATAAAACAAAACATTAAAAAAAGCATTGATAAATTTGGGCAATGTGGGGTTTCACCCTTCACCTTGCAACAATGAAATCAAATATATAAATGTTTTCGTAGTAGCCAAAAATATATTGTATCAATGTTCTCCCCAGTTTTTAATCAATTTAAGCCTCGCTAGAACCTTCATTGTGAGATTGATGGTCATCCTTTTGATCATCCATGGCCAAGATTTGCACATCTTTAGCATGTAGATTGCGGTCTTCAAAATCAGTGTTTTTAGAAACCCTTTGAGGAACTCAAACTATCCTCATGTTTCAAAACTCTTGTAGAAGGAGTATTGGAAGCATTAGCTTCCAACACATCTATTTCTTAATCTTCCATTTCATTCTCTACTTCCATATCTTCAAATATATGTCGATTTCTAGGTGCAACTTGAATCACAAACCAACACTTCTTGTCCACTCGATCGGGTTGAAAGACCACCTAAGACAAAATTCCATGATATGTTCATGCACGGTCTAATGAAGTTGAAGCAAAAACGATATCCATATAAGAAAAAATGCTTACTTGCTTGCATTGCATAGGTAG
This sequence comes from Dipteris shenzhenensis, assembly GCF_047967505.1. NCBI lineage: Eukaryota > Viridiplantae > Streptophyta > Polypodiopsida > Gleicheniales > Dipteridaceae > Dipteris > Dipteris shenzhenensis. The sequence continues at coordinate 16,119,557 of NC_141603.1, read as the reverse complement.
AATGAATGTGAATGAATGTGTCAGTAAGGTCATCCCAATTTTTTTATTGAATCAATGGCAAAAGAACCACTTGGATAGGTCATGGTTGTAGCTTGAGCACTTTTGCATACAACTTTGAACCATTTCATATCCAATACAAATACTTGGAACTTTCTAAAATTCACTATGCAAAATATCTTGTATGGTTCCAACATAATTCAATTTGCCTACGATGAGACTTGTATCCCTTGCAATAGCTCTACTATCTTGCAAAATGTTGGCCATAACTCCTCGGTAAAATGTTTGCACCTTACATCGATTTTCTTTAGTTGATTGTGATTACCATATGCCCACATTGCATTGAACGTATGATAGTTCAAAGGTAATGGATTCTCCTTAGCATATGCATAAAGTTGTAAATGAATTTAAATAAAAGCAACATGATTCTCTATAGTGACAATCTCCCCTCTTTGACTTCCATCTTTTGAGAGCATACGCTAACCAATCAGTAGGCAATTTTTATAACTATGAGGGATGCTTCCTACCTCTATTGGTCCTTTGCTAGGATTTTCTATCCTCCTCTCTTTTAGCTCTTTCTTCTTGATATTTTTTGATCCATTTCACCATTTCTCCACAATTGTAAAGACAAAAGGTGAATTTGTAAGGTATGTTAGTGGGTCTACAAATATATGTCAAATTTCCATTCTCATTGCAAAAGTTAGTTCCATCACTAAACCGATGGATAAATGCAAGTGGATATCATCAAATGAGATTTAAAAATCATCTTTTTTAGAAATGAGGATTCTTGCCATCAAAGCCATTTGTTTGATTGAAAAGGAATTTCCCAACAAGTTTCATGATATCCAATTGCATCTACTCATGCACTTAGGAGATGAAGTGGCATATGTAGGAACTTTGCATAGCTGGTGGATGTTTTTCTTGGATTGGTTTATGAAGGTGTTGAAATGGTATGTAAGACAAAAAAGCTAGACAAGAAGGATGCATGGTAGAAGGCTGGCTAGTGCAAGAGTCAACCTTTTACATTTAATTTATGGAGATTCTTGTACAACTCATGCCAGACATGCCTAGAGTTTGGGTTGATAGCATTGTGCTTATTGATGGCATCCAACACATCTTTAGTACTACATCCCCACAAAGTAATTGGAAGTACATACTATAGTAACCATCATGTGTCAGTAAATTTGAAAAAAGAGTTACAAAAATGTTTTAAAATAAAGTGGAAATAATGTTACCTGTATCATTTTGTGTTAATCTGTGACTTTAGACCACTTAGTTTTCCATTCATATGCTTAGAGAGGTTTTCATATCCATGATAACACTCTTCACCTAGGTCTCTTTTGCTTTTGTCAACACCCATGGTGCCTTTACTAATATCAACTTAGTTGTATGGTCTTGTTTTAGGCAGAAGGTTCCTTTGGTTTTCATCAGTTTTGAGTCTTCTCGTGCTTTTAAGATGCCTCAATGATTGTTGCAACTAGATTTTGCTCTAGAGTATGAGGGGACATGAGCTCCCTCTTAATCCCACGTGTATCACAGAAATGTTAAAAGTCACAAGAGAGATACTCTCTAGGTGTGTCCTTGGGTTGAGGAGAAGCTCACAGTGTATTTTAGAATGATTACTTGGTTGCATGTATGTATAGAACAAAATTTTAATGTTTTTGAATAAATTGCTATATCTTATAGTCTTCAGGATGCATGCTTCACATGCAACATAGCACTTGTAATGCTTTAGCGGTCTCATTCCAAATCCTTATTCCATAATTTTTTGCTCTCATGTTCAAGTTTGGAATGTGTACTACAACTTGAAGACAAAGTTTGCCGAATTTTGTTGAGCAATGCATAAGTTATGGGTCATGCAAGATACCCATATACAAAAAAGTCCCTGAACCTCACCAAAAATGGCTACACCCACCCAAGCAAACAATAAACCATGAATTCAATATTATTTTCAACTAGCTTCAGGCTAAGAAGATGAATTTTGATGCAAAGACTAAGGCAATATTCCTCTTCATTGCCATCCTCATGGGATACCTTCCGTACAGCCTATAAGTAACTCTGTACCCGGTGGAGTACTGAAGTTTGATGATGTTGTGGGTAGCGTATTGGTCAAGGAGAGTAGACATAAGTGTATGGATGGCAACAAGTAGGATGCATCCTTAAATGTGCAAAGGGGCAGATCACAGTTCAGGGGGAAGTCCCAAGAAAGAGAGAAGTCTCGTAGAAAATCTAGGACATGAAACATTGAGTGTTACCATTGTAGCAAGAAGGGCCACATGAAAAAGGATTGCTACAAGCTGAAAAGAGAGCAAATGGATAAGAAAAAGAATGCAAATTAGGGTGCAAATAATAAGGAAGAGAGTCTAAGGGAGGACAAAGGAAAAGTGTAGATCGAGGAGATCAATGCAGTCATCACTGATGATAGTGACAATGACATTCTCTTCATTTTTAGTCTACCTATAGAGTTGCTTACCACTTTAGATGATGCATATTCCCAGGATTGGATTTTGGATTCCAGTGCTTCATTCCATGTTACACCCCATAGGGAATGGTTCTCCACTTATGATAGTGGAAAGACAGGTTGTTGTGTGCATCTTGTAAATAACTATGCATGTGACACAGTGGGAGCAGGTGACATAAAGTTTTCTTTTGCAAATGGGTCTGCATTTGTTTTGAAAAACGTGAGACATGTGCCTAAGCTGACCAAGAGTCTCATTTTAGCGAGTCAACTAGATGATGGTTTTCAAACCACCTTTGACTTTCAGAGTTGGAAAATTCAAAAGGGCTCTATGGTTTTAGCAAGGGATGCCAAGTGTGGGACATTGTATCCCTACAGATGCCAACTTCTTCATCTCTCTCCCCAAACAATTCCCTTTGCAAATTCATGAACTCCTCATCGGACAGGTCGTACTCTAGTGCAGCATCTTCAATTGTGTTCGTTGGATTGTTGCCTCCAGATCAGTGAGGCTTGAGTCATCAAAGAGTGCACTCTCATCAATTGTTGGATTGACTGGAGCATCAAAGTCAATGACATCATCAAAGGTGTCATTTGAGAGCTGACATAGCACCTCATCCTCTCGGAGACCATTTTCTTCCATCACTTCCAATAGGGTAAGGTATTCCTCATCCTCAATCCTAATCGGATCAACTGAAGCAAGGTGTGGCTTGGTTGCTACCTCATCTAGATTATAGGTAAAGGATGGATATGCACAAGTCGGATATGATGATAAGATGACCTCGCTTTCAACTTGCTCCTCAGCTAGGTTAATAGTGTCCTCCTCAGGCTCCAGGACTAGGTTTATGTCATCTCCTCCACCACTCATTGATGGACTTGATCCACCACTTGTAGATGAAGAAGGACCCTTGGGCTGCTTGCCAACATCCTCATCAAACTTGCTAGTTGCAAGGAGAACGGTAAGGGCTGCATCTCTCTCAATCAAATGAATTGGGGAAGATGAATCATCCCCAATGGGAGTAGCGTACTCATGGAGAGAGATAGGGACATTATCCATGGCCCTACCTAGTGTTTTCTTGAGAGTATTTTCATCTTCCTATTGCCTAATAAGTACATATAAAGTATAATATATCATTTTCAATTTCACATCCATGTGTGAGTAGTTACCGATTGGCATATGCGGACCACCCATTAGCACATGGTTCAACGGTATTTTGTATCCATATGCGAGTAGTTACAAGTCAACATAAGCAGACTCCCCATTGGCACATAGATACTTACAATCAATCTCATATATAATTTTTACTAGTTTTTAATAACCAATAGGCTATATAGCTAGTAACATATCAAAAATGTGAGATTTCACTAAATTTCAAAAGCTAATGTCTACGAAAAAAAACTTTTTTCCTTTTCTTTTTGTGAAAATAACTTCAAATATATTTAAATGAAAATAGTCTTTAAAAAATAATCTTTCAAATCACAAATAATAAACCATCAACTTAGAGCTACGCATTTATCCATTTTGCATCCTAGTGTGGGTAGATATTAGCTAGCCTAAGCGAGCCCACCACCGACACTGGACACTTTTTCAAAGGATATAAAAACTCACAAATTATTTTGAAAGATTTCTTTATCCCTTTTTCCTTGTCCTTCTTTGTTTTTTTTGAGACTCCAAGCAGATCTAGATTCTCGGGAATGTGACTAGTACGAGGTCGGCACAAAGTATATAAAAGAAATTGCACCATGCAGTATGTTCATAATACTGCTTAGTATGTACCACAAACCCGAGCGGTACATGAAATAGACCGTGTCGTGTATACATCCCCTGCATGGTATAGGTGATTACCAGGTAGTACACCTGCCCTTGTACCGCATGGTAGGTGGTTTTACCATGCAATAACTGTAGTCCTGGTTTTAAAACTTAGCGCGGGCCGGTTTAAATCGCTCCTGGGGGGGTCAAAAAATGTTTAAAACATTTTAATTCACCGAATTAAAACATCCGTTTTAATTCCCTGCAAATCCTTGGCAAAGGAAAATGAAGAGCAGAGTGGATAGTTGTCCCCCTATGTTGTACACTACTTTTCCAGTGTAGGCTAGCAGCAGAACCTTGGGCAGCTCAACATCAGACACTTGCTCTCGTGAGCAGTGATGCAACTATGCTTGCACCAAAAGCAATAATGCAAACATTTTCCCAATCCTGGTGTTGCCTTACAAAAACAAACGGAAAGGTGTTTTTTCGTGCAAATGTTTTTTGAGGAGAATGTCTTCTATGACTAGCAGTTGCCTTATGTTCAGTTTTCTTAGTTCTTGGTAGTATTGAGCATTGGGCATGAACACGCACATGAAATTTTTTGGATTGTGTTGCTGGCTTGTTTTGTGCAAGCCTTCCATCTCGAGGTGGAGGTCAAAGTTGTCACTGGTAATGTGCTCATTGTTCACAGCGGTGCCTGCTATTGAAGACAGTGTCTTGCAAATGTTGATAGGGAAAATTTCTCTAGTGAATTTTTCCTTATTTCTTTTAATTGTGTCCTCTTAAGGTCCTCTAGGCAATGCTACACGTCATGCCACATTTAAAAATCATCGTTTATGCATGGCTCCTCATTGTTGAATGGCAGGTAAAGCAAGCATAGTTCTTTGTAGTGGTTTTTGAGGTCTTTGCTTTTGTTGTAGTTGTTGAAGCACACAATCTTTGATCATTTGCATTTCTTGGTGGTGTGACCATTTACATTATAAGCACTAGCTGCATAGCTCACTTGGTCTATGCTTGTACTTGGCAATTATGCAAGGGAAGAAAATGTCAGTGCTGTGTGGGTCCATCTTCTCTAGTTGGAAGCATCTTTTTGAATAGCAATGTGTGCTCCTCGACTAGGCTTGTGTTGATGTAACATAACTTGCCTATGGTGCTTGTCATTAGAAGTGACAAGCACAAGTATGCTCCTTGTTGTGAGCTGCTGTGTTGTGTGTTCAAGATAGCATTCCCAATTTTCCAAATGCCTTCATTTGCTGGTGCGTTTGAGTGCAAGAATAGATCCAAAGCAACCTACAATGCTTATAGTAGGACGCAGTCATGTCGGGGTTCATGACAAATTGAATGTCTATGTTTGCAACACATAATGCGGATGTAGCAATGTGAAGTTGTTTGTGTATGTATCCTTGGGATGCCTTTTCAAGAAAATTGTAGGCTGCTCTCTGCTATAACATAGTGTTACTATCTCGTTACTATGTAGTCGTCATCTGTGAGCGACAGTGCATTCAAGAAGCTATCAAAGTCCAAGGTCTCTTTGCAAGTTTGTTCCATGAAAGCCTTGATTTTCTTGTAATTGGCTTTGTGAATGCTTGTTAGCTTTTCGTCTTCAAGTGGAGTTAGAATTTGTGTTGTTCTCATTGGAAGTCTTAGAAAATGGAATCAACATGACGTGCCATGTTTCAGTCAAGTTTTTTTATGTTTGTGCTTCTGGATGTCTTTGTTTTGTAACGTGAGCTTTGAAATGTATGTGTGTATGTGCTTCTCAATGATGTTTTCAATGTCAATGATAAGGCTTTTGCCATAACAGGTGTGTTCTCTATCCACAATAAGCCGTGGTCATGCTGACTCCCTCTATTTTGGAATTCTATCATGAAGAAGAAGTCAAGCACTTTGCATATGATTGAGAGATCTTGTTTGAGAATGTGTTTCAATGATTGGAATTTGTTTACATAGTACTTGGCAATTGTCACTGGGTCAGAGGAGCCTAGCATAAGTTCACAAAATCATGGTTTTCGAGTATGGTTTTGGTAGGCCTAAAAGCATGATTTCACGAGCTCGTCTAGTTGAGGCAATGAAGAACACTTTCCAAAGAACAAAAGACACAAACACTTGCATGCATCCACTTTTTTGAGCAAAATTCACTTAAAAAGGTAGCGTAGTTGATCATATTTTCAACCTCCCCAGCCCAAATATGTTGAATGTGATTTTGGGGTTGGGAGCAGGGGCAATTTGGAAAGGTTGAAGGAGTGATCTGTGACCCTTTGTTTTAGGAGTCAATGTCAATGTAAACAAACACATACCCTATAGGCTCAATGGGGGACGATTCTCGAGAGTAGTTTATTATGTCCTCTCCAAGTTGATGAAATGGGCATTTATTGCTAAGAAGAAAATGTCATCCTAATTTGTTGTGAGATTCTACCTCCTCTTATGCGTAACTCTATTCTACAGTGCTTAAGCTATTGACACAGTTCACGCATTGCAAGCAATTTTCTACCATGGAAATTTGGACCAAAACCATGGAGAGACTAAGATCTACAAGTTTACAACCACAATTGGACTTAAGATATTGGCATAGCTCACATTTATGTTCTTGAAAATGATGGATTCATTGCAATGAAAGTTCAAACCAAAACAATGCATGATAGAAATATAGGCATCTTGAGTCTATGGAGCAAAGAAAGGAAGCTTGTAGTCGTCTAGTAACTTGCAAGAAGATAGAGAAAGAGAGAATTTGAGAGATGGTGGCTTAAGCCATTGCCAACAATGCTCCAAAAAAGCTGTGGGAAGGGGGAAAGGTCTAGAAATACATTGTAAACAAACAAAAAGAACAAATGGACTTGCACATACCTCTTCTTCCTTTCCAAGCAAAAAAATGTAAGCTTTCTTGCTTACAAGAAGGGAAGGATTATAGTCACAAGCTTGAACAAATCTCTATGAAGGGGTTAACCATCCCTCTCTTTTGACCTCTTGTTGTGCTTTGATTATTAGTAGCACCAAAGCAACCTGATGATATGCTTGATCACCTCACCTATGGTAAATAAATCCCTACAAACGAATATTCCACATGATTTGGTTTAATGAACAAAGAAGTCCTTAGAACGTCCATGAATTTATCATCTCAAAAAGACTAGTGAAGGAAAAGTAGCTCCGCCTTGCTAGGAGTTCATTGGCCTATTGGTGGAGAAAGAGTTTCTAGTCCTTGTTGTTGAATGCTTTGAGAGTGATGCTTCTGTAGTCCTAGTTAGGTCCTTGTTTTCAAGAACTTCTTTAGACAAGATTTTCTTAGGTTTCCCAAGTGCTGCAATGAAAATTGCAGAGACACAATTAGGTAAGGCCATTAAATCATGGTGGCAAAGTGATAGGTACAAAGTGACTCATAGTTAGATTACTTGATAGATTTCTATCTTGCTTTCATTCATTGATTCATGGAGCACATAATTGTAGTGACTGAGTTCAACTCATTAGATTACTTAGAACAAGCAGTGACAGAAGATAGATTATAGTTGTTGAGAGGAGTGAGCGAAACTTTTAGGCCTAGAGTTCTGATAGCCTTGGTAAGGATGAGTGGTTCCAAAGAAATTATGCTCATGGATGTGCTAGTTGGAAGGAAAATAGGCAGGTACATAGAGATTAGAGCATAAAACACATTTTAGTGTAGTAATTCAGGAGTAGCATGTCACATGAGGATTCAAACTACCTCCCACTCTTCCCCATAAAACCTATAAAATATGTGCACTTTTTATCCTACCCACACTTTTTTGAAAACCTATGAAAAATATGTCTCGAGGGGTGTACTACCTAGAAACCCTATGTATCACATGCATTCAAGGGGTATTTAAAAAACCCCTCAACTAAAATTTTCCCCTCAATAAAAACACACCTCTTTACTTATGAACTAAGTGATTTTTTTCCAAAGTTGAGAATTAAAAAACCCCTCCTATTATTGTAAACCTAGATCTGCCAAATGCATCTAGATTCTAAATTGTGTTATCTTTTGATGGATGAATGAGAAGTTGTGTCAAAGACGGGAGGAGAATGGGGAGAAATCAAAATTTTTACAAGTGCCAAGGTAAGGGGGCTAGAGCAAGGGGGAAGGGGTTTGCTAAGCTAGGATATCATTATTTTGCATGAGGTCCCCAAGAAATGAAAAACACCAAAGAATCTTTTGGATTGAACATCTTGAGATTGGTTTCAAATATGGAATTTTTTTTCAATGGCTCCACATAAATGTTTTAATAAATATGTATCTTGACATGTTAGACCAATGATGCAACTAGTGACATGCTAGTGACTCAAACGTACAGATCTCCAAGGATTCATCTACATCTTTTGACTGCAAACCTTTTCTCATCTGTTGCTCTCTTGCATTGGATTCTCTTTTTTTGCAAAATGGGGTCATCATGTAATTGGAGGAGATGCCAATGCCTGGTCTGAATTCAAAACTTTTCCTTTACATTCACCTAGCAACACATCAATTCAACTTATTCCATTACCGCTGAAATTGAAAGAGCCAGTTGTCTTAGAAGACACTCACCCACTCAAGGAGACCTTCAATCTTATTCCTTCGGGTTTGAATACTTCACTCAAGAGTATTCCAACATTTTGACCAACATTGCTAATTTTTGTTTCAAAAATATTACAAATTATTCCTTTTGCCTATCTATCTTTTCGTAACTGTGAGATTAATGGAAATGGAGAATGATCAAGAATTGATCAACACAGAATCTTTGCAAACATTTCAAATCAATCCTGATATTTTAGCCACAGTCTTATCAATCCAATGTAAATCTATGTTCGTATCATTTTTCGAAGTTGAATAGCACAAATGGTCAAGATCACAACAAGCAGACCAAATTAAACCTTCTTTACAAGGTATTGTAGTGGCTTGGTATCATCAACTAGATGGTTCAACCAAAAGCTCTTGGCCAAACTTTGCGAGAAGAAACTATTATAGTGTAAGAGTCCTTCATAATCTCACTATTTCTACATGCACTAGTTACAGGATCTGAAGTAAGCACCAAATGAAATTGCATCTAAGTTTGGAGCCAAATTGATGTATTTTTTTGTGTTGACCCAAATATGTTAGAAGATCGAAAGTTGCTCTCCTTGGCCCAAGTTAAGCATATAAATCTCTAAACATATACAAGATCAAGGTGCCCAAACACTAAACAAGGCTTTGATCGGGGCTCAAAGAATTGAATTCAAATTTTCTAGATATTTAGAAAAGGTTTCTCCACATATTTTACCTATTCCAACTTGACAACCAACTCCCATGGACACTTACTACATTCACAATCCTCAATTTGTCTCAAGATATCTTGCTAAAAAACCATTCAATGATAAGAATAGATTACTGATAGGGACTCACAAGGTCACCCTTGTTGTTAAAACTGTAACAATTACTCATGTACGGAAATACAAGCAATCTCTTCCTACAATTCAAAGACTTTTTGACTAGATACTCAACTTTGCATATTTTAGGCAAATGCCAATCACTACTTCTCATAACTTAGTGTCAAGAGAATAAGAGTTGGAGAAATAGAGGAAGAAGTCTCTCTAGCTTATAGGTTTTCTCCCAAATGCACAATTACTTTTGCCATAGAAGCCTAAACAAAGTTCCAATCTTAGTTCTAGTAGACTCTAGAGCCCCAATTACCTCAATCCACTATTCTTTGTTGCACAGTTTAATTTACCATCCTTTTATATTCTTGATAGCAACATCCTTTTTGGTGATTCCAATCAAAGTACTAACATTGCATTTTGTTTCTCTAATATAACCTTTCTAGTTCCACTCCTACCCTGCCTCAACAAATATTTCCTATCACACCTTAAAGAAAACTAACCCCAACAAAAGCCCCCCCCCCAATGCCCAAATGCCCCCCTTCTCCATATGCTTTCTTCATGGCGTTTTTTAAATATCTGAGCACATCTATCATTTTAGTAATCATGGATCAATAAAACCGATGTGGTTGATTTTGAGGTTACATAATCGATGGTTATTAATTCAAAACTTCTCCAAGAAGCAATGCCATACAAAATAGCCATTCCACTTGACATCACTGGTTTCTTTAGCTTCCATACAAAATATCTAGCAGCCACTTGTTATTTCATGATGACTCATGCATATTGATGGCTCATGAAGTAGCATGGCATTATTTTCAGCTCATTGGTACCGGTAATGATTGACTCGGCCTCTTTTAAGCTTACTTTACAAAGCTCTTATGAGTAATTTGATAACAACCAGAGTCAAAAGCACTATTTTAAAAAAATATCCTCTTAAAAATACAACAGTGGAAACCTTGACATTCACGTTGAAATCAAACTCCTATATTAAGTGGAGATATGCCAATTTAAGACCTGATATTTTACAGCTGGTATGTAGGCATTTTGCTGTGTTGTGGCTACTATATAATACCACAAAACAGGCTGTGCAAGGATATCATTAGGTAATGTGTAGTGCAGAACTGATATATGATGCCAGATTGTTATGAAAAGGATCATTTATGTGGTCAAATAAATTCTCTATGGGACCTTTATTGGTGACTGCTGCTTGTGCATAGAAACCCAGCCATGCCACCATGGCCAACCGTCCATGCTTCATTTCTTTCACCTTCAGCTCTTCGAAGGCAGCTGGATCCTTTGATAACCCCAGAGGATCAAAAAGAGCACCCCCAGGGTAGTTTATATCCCCAGGCAGGAAAATTCCCAATGGCTCTAAAGCCTCAATACCACAGTATCTAGCATATTCGGGTCCAACCTGGCACACACATGATGTCAACAATGTCAGCTCTCTTCTTTAAATCACTGTTCTTAAAAAAGACAATTATGTGAGCTGAATTTTCTTGTTTTTAGAATGACTAGAACTCTGAACCTACAAGCATGAAATAAGGTGTTAAAAGGAAAATGGCTTCTGGGAAAGCTATTGTTGTGCTAAACAGAAGTGATCTCTCTCTCTCTCCCTCTCGCTCTCTCTCTCTCTCTCTCTCTCTCTCTCTCTCTCTACCCACCCCCCAAAAGAAAAAGAATATTGGAAAGGAATAGAAACAATTCACAAAAGTATTCTCATAGGAGAGCTGGGGGTCAACCCCTTATACCGTCATGTTAGCAGAGACGGGGATTGAAGGGGAAGCTCCATGCCAATACATAGCATAACTTCACAAGGTAACGAAGATGGACGCAAGCAGACTCCCGTTCTGAGCCATGGAGGCAGCAAAATTTTCAGGTTGGCATAGAGAGGGAGTCAAGTGGATGGAGAGATGGGGGCTACATCCTCTAAATATCCCAGAGAAATAAGGAGAAATTAGAGCTAGTTGTGTAAAAATGCTACAGAAATTATTGCAAGACTCAGGAACAAAAACGGAATTTTAAAAGCGCGAGAGAACCCGATGAAGAAGTACAAAACACAAGTATATCTCAGGGAGGATATCTCATTGTTCAAAAGGCACATAATCTGCAGAATAAGAAAAGAGCTCCCATGATCTAGAGGTAGAAAAAGGTAGATGGGCCAAAGCAAGAATCCCAAGGGAGGCAAGAATCTGTAAGATCTGCCCAACAGGAGAAAGAGAATAAAGAGCATGCACTCTTTCACTGCAGAGCATCCATGCATATCAGGGAAAGTACAAGGAAACATACAACAGCAATGACGTCAGCCTAACAGTCCTTATGAACCAACCAGCCAAGCAACTGGGTACATACCTTAAGAAAGCTCTGGGACACCGCAGTAAACATGGCTGATAGGTTGGCCAAGCACATGATGATCACATAGGATTTACAGGTGTATCAGTCAGATGTAAAAGATCCACTATCATTTGATACCGGCTTCTACTCCTATAGATCCTATACGGTCCCAAGCGAACTTCAATAGAATCATATCATATCCTCTCTCTCTCTCTCTCTCTCTCTCTACCTAATACACAAGCTTTTTTTTCCCCCTTTTTTTAAGAACCTTTCATTAAGAAGAATATACATCATAGCTGTCTCAAATTGAGACAGGTACTACTCATACACTAAGATGATGAAAAGAAAACATAAGATAGCTGCTCATGTAAAGAACACCTAGTACAAGAAAGCTGAAAACAGTGAAAGAACACTTCTAGCTGGGTCGCTAGAAGATCTCCCATGAAATGTGTGTCCCGAAGGGAGCGATGCAGGCAGGGACGGAAAAAATGATAAATATCCACAAAGGAGATGCCATAGAGTTGAGAGTTATGGGCATGAGATAAAGACTATAGTGCCCAATACCAACACCGACTGAAAAGTGCATATAGTCCGGTGTAGAGGCCTATCTCCCAAACAACCAAAACTGCCTGCCAAAAGCAACACTAGGAAATCGAGCACGGAGATAAGTCCACAATCTAGGAAGAAAATCACGGGCAACTCGGCAAGTCCAGAGTAAATGCGGGACTTTCTTCCTTGGATGTGAAGAAGATGGACAATGCGAGAAAGCCATGCGCTGGATAGCCAAAAAAGAATCGACCGGTAAAGCACCAACCAAACACCACCATAAAAAAAGCCTCTATCTAAGTGGGAGCCTACTATTCCAAATACAGGCAAGACAAACCTTCCACTAGGCAAGAGTTTTGTCAAGATGCCAGATAAAAAGGCCACGCTCCTGAATCCATGGCTGAGGTAAAGGAAGATGCTAAGCTTTCTTTGCAGTGAGATCCGCAAAGGAAAAAGTAAAATAACCCGGAACGTCTCCATCAAATCTCCAATCCATAAGAGAAAGGTCAGTAAATAAACGGGGAACAAGTTGAAAGGGAAGCAGCATGGTAGTGAAAGTATGCCATATAGGCCTATGATGCATGCCCAGACAAAATTGTCTCATAGCCTGTGGACAAGAAAGAGCAAAACTCCTGTCATCCACCACATCATCCATTGTGGAAGTACCTAATTGGTGTAGAAAATAAGCATTTCTAGGCTGAAGATTAGCCAACAGCGGATCAAAGACATGGCTCCAATGAATACTCTGCGAACGGAGTGTATTTCCAGGATCGGGAGGATAGCCTGACCAATGCAGATGTTCTAGAAGGAGCTGCCAATCAGGACAACTAGGAATGGAACCATGTAGATGACCCTGAAAATAACATTAGATAGAGCCGGAATCTGTAGGCCATTCTATGGGCTATCCATACGTGCCACTCATCCCTTGGTATGTGCCTTGTAGGCCTAGTTGTAGGCCATTAAGACACATGGTACAGTTAGTACACTTACTACTACTAGGACACCCTGTCCTAGGGTTTTGTTATATTGGGTGTACTTTGTACTCATTTCATGATTGCAGCAATTCATTACAGCAGTACGGTTTTCTCCATTGCCTCCACCTCCATTGTTTCCATTGATTGCTCTAGCTTACAGTGGTATCAGAGCAAGTCACGTCCTCTCCCCTCAGCCATTTCCAGCCACCCTAATGCTCATTGCCGGCTGTTTGGCAGTCTGTTCATCTGCTGGTCGGCACAAATCCTGAGGTGCATCCACACATGTGAGAATTTATGGCCATTACGTACATAAGAGGGGGACAGAGTTGCTGATTTTTGTACTCTATGTGGATGACATGCTTATTACTAGACCACATGCTGAGCAAAATTGCAGCTTTTAAGGTTGACTTGCAGAAGACATTGGCTATGTCAAATTTTGGTCCTTTGCATTATTATTTGGGCATTCAATTTCCTAGCAGTGAGGGGGTATTTTGATGTCACAATCCAAGTATATTGGACTGCTTTTGCAGCGTTTTCAATTTGAGGATTGCAAGCCAGTATCCACACCATTAGAGTCTCGTTTTCATTTCTCATCTGAGGATAGCAGTGGTGCATGTGATATCACTCTCTATCAGTAGGCAGTAGGCTGTTTGATTTATTTATGCCATACCAGCCCAGATCTTCAGTATGTTAGTCTCACACTTGAGTAGATATATGCACAACCCCTCTACACACCATTGGCAGGCCGTGAAGCGAGTCTTCAAATATCTCTAAGGTAATCAAAATTTGGTCCTTCTTTATGAGGCTGATTCTTCACTTGTCATGCATTGATTCACTGATAGTGATTGGGCTGGCTGTTTTGACACCCGTGTGTCACATAGTAACAGTTGTTTCATGCATCTCTTGGTTCAACAAGAAGTAGACTACAATTGCTACTTCTAGCTGTGAGGCTGAGTACAAGAGCATCTTTTATAGCTACAGTGGGGTATGTTTGGCTCCAGAAGTTACTTGCAGATCTTCATGTAAGTCAGATAGCTCCTACTGTCATCTTCAACGATAGTCAGAGTGCTTTGGTTGTTTCACGGAATCAGTTTTCCATGCCCGCACATATTGACGTTCATTGTCACTATGTAAAAGAGAGATTATCAATAGGTGATATTCAGTTGTCTTATGTTCCCACTGAAAACAACTTGGGGGATCTCTTTACGAAGGCTCTTCCTGGACCTAAGTTTGAAGCTTTCCGGCAAGCTTTAAACTTGGTACCTTTTGTGACTTGATTTGTTATGCTCTCTAAAGTCATAGGTTGCTATATCCATACAGATTGAACATAAGCAACCATGACATTAGTTTTTCAAGTATTCTGAGACGTGTTCAGGATACTTCAGCCCATACCATGGAGTGGGGTTTGTAGGCCATTCTATGGGCTACCCATAGGTGCCACTCATTCCCCGGTATGTGCCTTGTAGGCCTAGTTGTAGGCAGTTAGGACACATGGTACAATTAGTACACTTACTACTACTAGGGTTTTGTTATATTGGGTGTACTTTGTAATCATTTCATGATTGCAGAAATTCATTACAGCAGTTTGTTTTCTTCATTGCCTCCACCTCCATTGCTTCCATTGATTGCCCTAGCTTGCAGAATCCATTGTCCAAAAGCCTCAAAACGAAGTGAAGTAAACAAACAGGAGAGCATAAGTGTCCATGGCTGATGATGCTCAAGAAAAGTAAGCAAAAGAGTAGCCTTACGAGCTATCACATGAGTGTGAATGTTCAAAATATTTAAACCCCCATGCATCTTGGGCAAACAAACATAGCTGTACTTTAGAAGCCGAAGCTCCTTATGATCCGTTTTAGTGTGCCACAAGCATTCCATAGCCTTTGATATGAATTTCTCAATGTCTGTAAATGACCAAGGAATCAATGGCAAGTGAAATTGCACATAGGCCATAATAATAGACTGTACTACTCGAAGACGGACATGTAAGGGCCATGTGGACAGCTTCCAATAATCTATTTTATGAAATAGCTTCTACAAAACCCAGTCTCTCCTATGTGGCAAAGAAATATGCCAACCAATGGGGTAGCCCAAATGGTGCACAATCTGATATGAAGGCAATACCATTCCAAGACATAAAACACGGTGTCAATCACATGCATGGAGAGGGAGGAGTTTGGATTTGGTAAAGTGCACCTTTAGTCCAACTGCAAGACCAAATAAGTCAAGGGCCTGCATGAGATGCTGAACATCTTATTCAGAGTTCCTTAGAAAAAAGGAGTCATCAACATAGGCTTGTACTAACAAAAGGAGCATCTCCAGGAATATCAATGCCATGTAAATACTGGGGAGAAACCAAATCATCCATATGGATGATTCGTTTTCTCACCAAATGGATGATCCATATGGATGATATGCATCCATATGGATGATCTGGTGAAGCACATGCATGAGATGCCGAACATCTGATTCAGAAAAAGGAGATATCAACATAGGCCTGGACTAACCAAAGGAGCATCCAGGGATATCAATGCCATGTAAATACTGGTGAGAAACCAAATCGTCCATATGCATCAGGAGGGGATGCGTAGCAATAGCAAAAAGCAAAGCACTAAGCGGACAGCCGTGACGAACAAAGCGTCCTAATGACCATGAAGAAGAAAAAGCATTAAAAAAAAGACAAGATGCCGTGCCACCATCATAAAGCCAATAAACCACATTTTGCATTTTAGGTCCGAAACCCAACCGTTGCATGACATCTGCAATGAAGTCCCATCTAACTGTGTCAAAGCTTTTTCAATATCTATCTGCATGATCAAAACATCCGGATGCGTGTATTTGGCATATCAATACCAACATCGGCATTCACAATATTATCCATGATTTGTTTGCGAGGCACAAATCCGTATTGCGCAGGATGCAAGCCTCTATAAGATCTGTGCGATACGTATTACCAACATTTTAGAGATAAGCTTTAGGTGATTGGCCTCCAGTTCGATCAACACTTACATAGCGGCTTCTTGGGAACCAAACGCGGTAGGCCTTTCTTCCAAGAAGAGGGCAAAGAACCAGAAAGCCAAGAATCATTGATCATGTGTAAAAGAACAGGGCTCAGTTGATCCCATAATTCCACAAAAATTCCACTAGAAGGCCATGAACGCCCCAATTTAGCCAATGCGCCTTCCAACTCATTATTTGTGAATGGCAATTCCAATGAGTCGGCCTATTTTTAGATGAATCCAAGAACATCATCCTCTAAAAACACAACATTGTGCAGTTTCAATCTCATGATAGTCACTCATAAGGTTAAAAGCCATAAACTCCATCTCGCATGGCAACTACAACATCCCCATGTTAGAATTATAGATATAATTCAGCAGTGACCAATGTAATTTAATAAGCTAGTTAGGGGCACTTTTCCCTCTTTAAGAGGTTTTTCCCCCTGACCGCAGTTAGTTCACTAACTATGGTTAGTGACTACTAAGGTTTTGTCACTAGGACAAAACCTTATCTCTCACTCTTTCAGTTGTACTCTAACACTCTTCTATTGCAACTAAGCTCAGCTCACTCTCTTGCTCTCTCTCTCCCCCCCAAAACTCACATTTGGTATCAGGGCCTCGTTGAGCTCCTGCTCCCAGCCCAAGCTCCTCCTGCCCGGATAGTTCGTGCTCCTCCTCCTGTTGCATTCCGTCTGTATGCGCATTCCCGTTGGAGCACGCCATCCGTACAATCGTCGTCCCGTACATGTCGTCCGTACAATCTGTACGGAGTGTTTAAGTACAGTTTCGCACTGTACTTGCACCACTCGTCCGTACCTGCTCGTACCTGCGCGTACCCATACCTGCTGCTTCCGTACCTGTCGCACCTGCAATCTCATCCGTACTGTACTTGCGACGCCCTACCATTCGCCATTTGTCATCGTACAAATCGTCGTCGCCGTACTGCACGTGTAGCGCTGCCTTCCGTACTGTACCGTACAGCTTGTCGCCATACGCCTGTACTTCGCCGTACTGTTTCGCAAATCCATACGTCCGTACGGCAGATCTGCTCATCCGTACCGCACGTGCGTTTCCGTACGACCGTACACTCCACGACCGTATAGTCCAGTTGCAAAAATCATACTTGCATATCTGTACCTGCAGATCCGTACAGGGTTTCCTTCATCTACCAGGCATTCTTGCAGTTCTTCTGCAACATTTGCAGATTTGGTGGTATTTGTGCAGACATTTGCAGTCATTTGGGTACTTTCGGGTTCATAGTTGCTTGTGAAGCAGACATTGCATGCAGATTCAGAGGGTTAGCCAAAAATTTGGGGCTTTCTGCTGAAATTGCAAAATTTGGGGCTTTATGTGCTTTTACCCCTTTCTGGTTGCAATTTCAAGCTCGAAATTTAGGGCTTACAGTTTTGCAGTACAATTTCTTGCAGAAATTTGGGGATTTTGTGATTACACTGCAATTTCGCAGTGAAATTTGGGGCTTTTGCAGACAGAGCGCAATTCTTGCAACATTTGGGGCTTTTGATCAATTTGCCCCTTTCTGGTTGCAATTTCGGGCCTATTTTGGGGCTTTTGTGTTGAGAGAGCAATTTTGGAGATTTCAGTTCATACTGCCTTTCTTGAAGTGTTTTGCAGCACTTTTGGCAGATTCTGGAGAGTTTTTTTTAATGCTTGGACAGATTTTTGATAGTGCAAGTGCAGAAATCTGAGTTGCATTTACAGCCAGTGCTTGGCTGTGTTTTTTGGGAGTTGTGCATTTCATTCCCAGTAAGGGAATTCAGTCTTGTATCTGCTAAAATCTCTTTCTCAGATATGGCCCAGCAAAATCAGAATGATTTCCAGTTCAGTGGTCTTTCACAGGAAGACAAGTTGGATGGTACCAACTACTCCCTCTCGAGTTTCATGGTACGCAATATTCTGATTTCTCACAATTTATGGGATTATGTGAATGGGGGTGAGATCCGACCAGCAGGTATGGCACCTAATACCCCTCCTCAGCAAGGAGGTGGAAGAGGTCGTGCACAGGGTGCAGCTGCAGAACAAGTTGTTGGTGCAGCTATAGCCACTACTCCAGAGCAGAAGAGATGGGATTCACAGGATGCCTTAGCTTTGTCATGCATCTCTCTTTCAGTGAAAAGATTTATCATTCCACATATCCGGTTGTGTAAGACCTCAAAGGCAACGTGGGATATCTTAGAAAGCATGTATGCAGCCCGGAATGATGCAAGGGTATCTTTCTTGAAAAGAGAGTTAAGTAATACACATATGGAAGAGGGTGACTCCATGTCAGTCCACCTCACAAAGCTACAGGATCTCAGAGAGCAATTATTGAACATAGATGAGATTATTCCTGATTCAGAGATGATTACCACCACCCTGAATTCTCTTCCTGAGTCTTATCTCAGCTTTCATACCTCGCTGAACTTATCATTGAGGGGGGTTGCAAATCCTCTCACTTTTCATGAGTTGATAGGACTTCTGCTTCAGGAAGAGCAGACCAGGAAAAACTTGGCTTCACGTGCAGGTGAACAAGCTATGCTCTCAAAGTTCAAGTCAAAAACAAAGGGACAGGCAAAGACATCAGTAAATCAGCCTTCCAGTGGGTCAGGACAGCCTTCACAAAAGGCTAAAAATGATGCAAGTAAGCCCAAGAAGAAGGGTTTTTGTCATTACTGCAAAAAGCCAGGTCATCACATTGCAGAATGCAAGAAAAGGCTTGCAAAAGAGAAGAAAAACAGCTCCGGTATGGCTGTTTCAGATTCAGCTCCTCATGCATCTGACAGTGGGGATGCTGCAGCCAACTTTGTTGGACAAGATTATGCCTTTTTATTTTGCATTTCAGATTCTAGGCTGGCTGCGCTAGATGCTCGGGATAGTACAACCACTTGTAATGATGATACATATGCCTTTTTGACTTGCACTTATGACTCTTCTACGGATGCATCTGCTTTCAGTGTCAATGAAACACTGAATACTTGGTATTTTGACAGCGGTGCATCCAAGCATATCACTTCTAGAAAGTGTCTCTTTACTTCTTGCATCCACCTCCCGTTGGTAAGAAAGTCACTTGTCCCAATAACTCGTCATATTTAGTACGTGGCACAGGAGAAGTTGAGCTTACTGCCATTGATGGCTCAGTTTTCAGACTTTCAAATGTCTTATGTGTGCCTGGTATCACCAAGAATCTTCTTTCAGTGTCCACTCTTAACAGGGCTGGATTTCAGGTCATCTTTGAAGATGACAAATGTGCTGTCCGAGACAGGGAAAATGATTATGCCTTGAGATTATCTGGTACTCTGCTGCGTGGGCTTTTTCAGCTTGATCTTTTTGAGAAAAGAGCAGCCCATGCTCTTGCAGTTTCTACTCCTACTGCTGCCATGCAGAATGCAAAATTATGGCATGCCCGATATGGCCACATGCATTACAACAGCTTGATGACGCTTCAGAAGCACTCTATGGTTGATGCATTGCCACCTCTTGAGATACCTCCTCAACATGCCTGTGAAGGGTGCATTTTAGGCAAGATGCATAGATTCCCCTTCAAAAAGGATGGTTCAGTTAAAGCTGTCCGCAAATTACAGCTTATACACAGTGATGTCTGTGGTCCCATGAGGACTCCATCATTGGGTGGTCATCTCTACTTTGTTACTTTTATTGATGATTACTCCAATTTCACTTGGGTCTTTGGGTTGAAACGCAAATCAGAAGTGTTCATGGTATTTAAACACTTTTCAGCCATGGTTGAAAATGAAACTGGACTCAAGATACAGAAATTACGCACAGATAGAGGTGGGGAATACTTGTCTGCAGATTTTGATGCTTTTCTAAAAGGCAAGGGTATTGTGCATCAGCTCACAGTGAGGCTGACCCCTCAGCAAAATCGCAAAGCTGAGAGGAAAAATAGAACTCTTATGGAGATGGACAGATGTATGCTGAAAAGCAAACACATGCCTCACAAAATCTGGCTTGAAGGTCTGATGTGTGCCAACTACATTTTAAATCGGGCTCCCACTAAGGCTTTGAAAACAAAAACTCCCTATGAGGTCTGGAATGGGAGAAAGCCTTCAGTGGATCATTTCCGAGTCTTTGGATGCCTTGCATATGCTCATGTGCCAGTTGAATTTCGGCATAAGTTGTCAGATAAGGCAATTAAGTGCATATTTGTTGGGTACAATGCAGAAAGCAAGGGGTACCGTCTCTACAATCTTGCTACACGCAAGATCATTGTCAATAGAGATGTGATATTTGCAGAAAATTCAGCTCACACTCAGGCTGAATTTCATATGCCTTCTTCTTCAGAGGATGTTTTTGAGGGGTTGCTACCCATTGCTTTGGGTCCCCCTGCTGATATTTCTGATGCAAATCAGAATTTACAGCCACCTCCCGATGCTCCAGTTCAGCCACAAGATGTCTCCACCTCCACAGGCAGTGGAACAGGTGGTTCAGCAAGAAATTGCAGACATACATGCAGCAAAACTGGCTGTTACAGACTCTCAGGGAGAGTAAGATTGATGCTCCATTACCTGGCAGGACTCGCAGTGCAGCAAGGCACATGGAAGGTGCTAATTCAGTGGAATCAGCATATGCAGGTACTCTTCTCGATGAGGAGGAGCCTGCCACATTCGAAGAAGCAAAGGACAATGTGCATTGGATGAATGCCATGCACGATGAGTTGCAGTCCATTAAGAAAAATCAGACTTGGGATGTTGTAGACTTGCCACCAAGCAAACATGCCATTGGCACACGATGGGTTTTCAAGGTGAAACGGAAGCCAGATGGCTCCATTGACAGATACAAGCCAAGGCTGTTTGCTAAAGGCTATGCTCAGAAAAAGGGCATAGATTATGAAGAGACTTTTGCTCCTACATCCCGGATGACAACCATCTGATCTGTTATTGCAATGGCTGCACATTTTGAGTGGAATGTTCATCAGTTGGACATAAAAACAGCCTTCTTAAATGGAGGCTTGCTGGAAGAGGTTTATGTCAAACAACCTCCAGGCTTTGAAATTACAGCAAATGCACTTCAGGTATGCAAGCTAAACAAAGCTTTGTATGGGCTGAAACAAGCCCCTCGTGCATGGTATGCCAAGATTCATGCCTTTTTGACCGGCAAGGGGCTGCACAATAGTCCTACTGAGAGCACCCTCTACATCAAGATGGATGGGGGGGAAATTTTAGTCATCCTTCTTTATGTCAATGACTTACTGCTCACAGGGTCCAATGAAGATAATATTGCATATTTCAAAGCTGATTTGTAGACCACCTTTGACATGTTAGATTTGGGGCTGCTTCACTTTTATTTGGGGATCCAGTTCTCTCAAGAGAGACGTGGCACTGTTATGTCTCAGTCCAAGTATGTGCAGAAACTCTTGGACAGATTTAACATGTATGATTGTAAGCCCATAGCCACTCCCATGGAGCCGGGGCTGAAACTCACAATGCATGGTGCAGGAGAATCAATTGATGCCACATCTTACAGTCAGGCTGTTGGATGCCTCATATATCTCTGCAACACTAGACCTGATATTCAATTTGCAGTATCTCAGGTGAGCAGGTATATGCACAGCCCAAAAACTATGCATTGGCAGGCAGTTAAGCGCATCTTCCGTTATTTGCATTGCACGAAGTCTTTTGGCTTGTTATTTCCCAGGGGGGGTGACTTGCAGATGCATGCCTTCAGTGATTCAGATTGGGCTGGTGATTATGACACTAGGCAGTCCACTAGTGGCAATTGTTTCTTTTTGGGTAAATCTTGCATTTCCTGGCTGAGCAAGAAACAATCTACAGTGGCTACCTCATCATGTGAAGCTGAGTACACGGCAGCTTTCACAACAACAGTTGAATGTGTCTGGCTGCGACGTCTATTTGCTGATCTTCATCTGTCTTTGGAGGGTCCTTCTCCAATTCTCACTGATAGTCAGAGTGCCATTGCAGTGGCAAAGAATCCAGTGTTTCATGCTCGCACGAAGCACATTGAGGTTCACTATCACTACGTCAGAGAGAAGTTGCATGCAGGAGAGATCAGTATGATCTTTGTGTCCACACATGACAACGTTGCAGATATTTTCACCAAAGCACTACCATTTGAAAAGTTCGAAGCATTTCGTAGTGCCCTGAACTTATATCCATTTGGTGATTAATCAGCCTTGTACATGACATTGGCACTGCAGGGGGGTGTTAGAATTATAGATATGATTCAGTAGTGACCAATGTAATTTAATAAGCTAGTTAGGGGCACTTTTCCCTCTTTAAGAGGTTTTTCCCCCTAACCGCAGTTAGTTCACTAACTATGGTTAGTGACTACTAAGGTTTTGTCACTAGGACAAAACCTTATCTCTCACTCTTTCAGTTGTAGTCTAACACTCTTCTATTGCAACTAAGCTTTCAAGCTTTCAGCTCTCAGCTCACTCTCTTGCTCTCTCTCTCTCCCCCAAAACTCACACTCCACTGACATCATCAATGCCCAATAGTGGGTGTAGACCATAGTATAACATATGCTCTCACACACACAAATCCACACGCCCACAAATAATTGAGAATTACTGAGTTTCTATCAGCACTCCAGAGGTGAAGGGCAGACTCAGCCATGACGAAGGCTAGCACTAAAGGAGAAGGTTGATAAAAAAGTCGTCCAAAATCTCTTCATTCAAGCTACAACTACTTCCGAAGACTAAACGATTTCATTTTAGTCTCTCCTAGACGAGCATCTAAATCTAGCTGATACAGCAACACACCTCATAAGATAGAACAAATTATCGCAATACCAACAGGCCCCAACGTGGACGAAAACTTCACAATGTGAAATTTGCATGTCCGCTAATACGGCAAAAGCATATATCTAGATGAATCCAGGAACATGCCCAAACTCGTCTCACAACATTGTACAGTTTCAATCTCATGATAGACACTCATAATGTTAAAAACCATAAACTCCATCAAGCATAGTAGGCTAGCTACTATGACATTCCCACTAACGTCAACAGTGCCCAACAGTAGGTGTAGACCGTAGTATAAACATATGCTCTCACACATACAAATCCACACACCCACACATACTTGACCATCCATTTATACAAAGTCTTCGTACTGAGTTTCTGTCGACACTCTAGAGGTGAAGGGCAGACTCGGCCATGATGAAAGCTAGCACTAAAGGAGACGGCTAATCAAAAAGTAGCCCAAAATCTCTTCATTCAAGCTACAACATCTTGTGAAGACTAAACGATTTCATTTTAGTCTCTCCTAGACAAGGATCTAAATCTAGCTGATAGGGCAACACACCACTTAAGATAGAAATAATTATCGCAATACCAACAAGCCGCAACATGGACGAAAACTTCACAAGGTGAAATGTCCAATGAGTCGGCCTCCTCAGAAGACGGAATTGGATGGACATGGCGAAGAAGAGCATCTCTAGCAACAGATGAAGAGGCCAGAGGGGCAGGAAAATGACCACATCATCAAGCTATTGATTATTGATTGTCCAAGAGCCACCCGGGTGCAATACACAATGCAGAGAATGCATTCTACGAGAGGTATACACGCTTTCGAAAAAAGATTTGGATGAACAGCCTCTATCCTGCATGGCTGAAGCTGCCATTTCCTCAATTTCCTTTGATCATTTTGCGCCAAGCAATTAAGTGCAGCTTGAAAATCAGCCTGCTCACTAGGAGACAATCTATGTTGCTGAGCCACAGCATAAAATAATGAATTCAAACTTTTGCATCAACCACTTTGCAGCGTAAATCACCCAAATAGCATCTGCCATATTGTTTAATCAAAATTTGCATGCCCAAAGAGAAATGATTCCATGCCCAATCCACATCTACTAGAGAATGCAAGGTGAGTCTGGTAATAAGACCCTTAACCATTACCGAAAAGGGGTAGTGCTGTAAATAGGAATCATTTACCAATAAACACCTTTTAAAAGGCAATGTCACATCATTTACTTGCAAGCCAAAGCACAAGGTCATGAAAACCAGGGATTGATCAGATAAATGCAGTGTGATCCAATTTCATGTCACAAGGTCATCAAACTGCCTTGCATGAAGCATATACCACCGATCCAAGCGAGCCCAATACTAGGTGAATGCATTATAATGAAATGTATACCCATCATTATCAACATAAGATGTCGCCATGGATCACAAGCATGCAAAGAATCAGCCACATGGAACTAAGCGCCTTGTTCTCGTTGATCAATCACTTTACCAATTACCACATGTGCGTTCCCCGAACTTGTTGAGCCTCGTGGATACCTGGTTATTTACCTACAGGATTTCCAGATCTATTGATTGAGGGACGTAGCCTGGGAATCGACCAATTGAAAGCGAATATGGAAGAATCATTAGGTTTTGGGAATCGGAAGCTTCAAATAATCCCGAATAATATCCTCCAGCCATATGGCGAGCAACATATGAGAGTGATGACTGGTGCTGTCAGTAGTGGCGGGTGAATTGTTAAAAAATTCGCCCTACTAATTGTTCTTTCTACAGAATGCCCACCATGTCGCCATTTTACATCTCTTTACTACATGTCTTTATCCTTTCCTTTGGTTGTGGCAGACTGCAAATCTCGTTCGGCAAGGCCATGCCTGATCCATATTGTGTGCCTTATTGCATCATTCTTAAACGACCTTGCCCCTACCCTATTCTCACTGCCAATATTACTTTTGTTGGAATCTTTTTCTCTACATTTGAAGGATTAGTTTTCTTCCCTCCTCTCTCTCTTTCTCTTTTCCATTTTCTGTGCAAGGTTTTGCTTTGGTTATGGCAGACTGCAAATCTTGTTCGGCAAGGCCATGCCTGATCCATATTGTGTGCCTTATTGCATCATTCTTAAACGACCTTGCCCCCACCCTATTCTCACTGCCAATATTACTTTTTTTTGAATCTTTTTCTCTACATTTGAAGGATTAGTTTTCTTCCCTCATCTCTCTCTCTCTTTTCCATTTTCTGTGCAAGGTTTTGCTTAATTTCTTCCTAGTCATTGTTCATAATTTTCGGGTCAGGCGCCACCTGATATGTCATCTATGCCCAGAACTACTACGTGTCACTTGTTTACTACACAAAATGTACGGGTTGCCCTTATTCCGCGTCATAACCTCGGTTCTTCTAGCACAATTGTTCAATCATGCCGTATGCCATGCTTCCCACCTACCTGGAGCACTACTACCATAGTACCGATACACAAGGCATAGTTACCAGGGAACAGGAACGTTCTGAAAATTCAAGAGTCGGAATGGGAACGTTCCAAGGAGGAGGAACAGGGGAACGGGAACCGGAATGCCATGTCATACACAACACGTCATCATATGGGTCGGTACTAGAGGAGGAGATTAGTAGCCCCACACAGGATCATGGCAGTGGGCTCTTGTGCAAGCATGTTTTCAGAGACAACACTCCACCTTGGACCACATCTTCACCCTGAGGGTTATCATTGAGGAGGCGAAGTGGAGGCACCAGAAAGTCTACACTTGCTTTGTAGACTTTCGTAAGGCATTTGATACTGTCCCACGTTCCCGCTTGATCAGGTGGTTACCGGAGTTGTAGCTCCCAGAGATCATGATTTGGGGGGTTATGAGTCTATAAGAGTCCGTCAGAGGGGGAGTACGTGCCCCAGGACGTCTATCAGATTGGGTTGAGAGCACTATTGAAGTGAAGCAAGGCTGCCCCCTCTCACCGACTCTCTTGGGTCTCAATACCGATGAGATTACATCTTTTGTAGATCATCTAGGTGGAGAGGGTTCACTTCTAGGTGACCTGATGGTGTAGATACTGCTATACGCAGATGACATAGTCCTCATATCATCCTCAACAGAGGGATTGCAGAAGCATCTAGAGGCTCTGGAGATGTTCTGCACAGAGAGAGACTTGACAGTCAACCTTGGAAAGACCAAGGTTATGATCTTCAACACCTCACGAGCAGTTGTCCCCTCGTCATAGCTTCACGTACTGAGATGAGCCAGTGCAGATAGTGCAGTCTTACACATATTTGGGGGTAGTGTTCACTGGGCCAGGTTTCACGATGACCCATGCAGCTACAGCACAACTCACATGAGGGCGGGGTGCTCTGGCCCAACTAGAGAGGTAGTGCTTCCAGGCACACTTCCACGACCCTCGGACGAAGGGTTGGCATTTTGATAACTTGGTGAGACCGACTACCATGTATGCATCACCTTTCTAGGGGAGTGACATTTCAGCGAGACAATGGAAGAGATTCGAGAGGCTACAGGTGACTATGGTTTCTACGATGATTCCGAGTAAGCCCTCCGTCCCCCATCAAATTATACAAGCAGAGTTCGCCATGGCCCCTCTCTAGGTTGAGGCCATCTTTCACCCTTTCAGTACAGCATGGGTGCACCACCAGAGATGATCCCACAAGATGAGATCAACCGTATCATACGGTTGGACCTTCTCCAGCTCCATACGTCTAGGGCTTGGAGGGGAGAGGAGGTCCCCACCAAGATCCAGTTCTACCATGACCACTTCCTGAGGGTCTTGCAGTATGGTCTCGTCATCAAACATTAGTATTTCGAGGATATTCTCACATGCACTGTGGATCGCCATTGGGCAGTTGCGAGTCTCATCACATCACCTGAGGATTGAGACAGGAAGAGCTGCAAGCATACCCAGAGAGCAAAGGATCTGCAGACCATGCCCGATGGGGGAGGTCGAGATAGGGGAGCACTTTCTATGTGTCTGCCCAGATATCACTGCCTCTTTCAAGAGGGGCATGCTTTGATCCCGCTTACACGGCTGATCCATTTTCCCGACCAGGTTTGTGTTGGGCTCTATCTAATTGAGACGCGACGACACAAACATATACTGATGTGACAAATCAAAGAGCAACAAGAGGCGATGCCACAAGTCACCAAGATCGACCGAACACACACGTGTTACAAACTTTTATGTATTTGAGTCACCTACCGGGGAGGCTAAGGGAGAGGAGCTTATGAGATGAGACCATCATGGATTAGCAGTGAGAGTCAGAGCCACGATATTGCCAGACGAGAGGCACACACTCCACATGCAGCACGGAGAGTGACCACAGCACGCACAATTGAGGCTCGGTCTATTTCAGCCCTCCTCAAAGAGACTGCCGGAGACGAGGCATCACCCTTGACGTAGCCCATCGGATACAGAGATCGAGGAGACCACACCCTCCGCCACCTCGAGGGAGAGCTCGACAGACAGATATATGAGAGCTCCTCACATCCCATCAGAGAGCCACCAGGGTACTTGGATATATGGAGCCTCGGCGTGTACTAGGAGCGCTAGCTCTGAGCACCTGATACTATTTTGCTACTTTGCTATTTTACTCACTAGTCTAGCACTTGAGCTTCAGTAAGGGCCTTAGTGAGCCCTTTGCTTCAGCCCATAGCGGCTTGTATGAATTGCTTTTGGTTTTGTACTTTGTCTCATAGGTCCGAGAGGCCTCCTGCAGACATTAATACATCTTTCTTTCTTTCTTTCCCCCTCTCTCTTGCTTCATTTCCTTCTTAATTTTACCTTGTTCTCAAGTTTCTCTCTCAAGATCCTGCTTCATTTTCAACCTCTCTGTGACTCTTGTTCCATCTATTTTTTAATTATTTTTTAAGATCATAGCTTTTTTCAAAACATTCTCTCTCTTTCTCTATCCTACAAACATTCTCATCTATTAATTTTTTGGATATATTGTGCTTTTCCTTGTTCTCCAGTTTCTTTCTCAAGCCCCTAATTTACTTTAACGTCCTTTTCTCAAGCTCTTGCTTCATTTTAGCCTCCTTATATGGGACTTGAGAATCACAAAATTAGAGAACCTTTACATAAAGATGTGGTAACATGACACTTTTTCTCTCTTGCTATCTTCTTCACCCTTTCATCAACCACTCTTTTGTGATATCTTTAGGCTTAATTCTGTATTTCCATGATAGCCACTCCTTCAAACAAAATAATACTCTCATTTTATAATGTTTGATGCATGCCTTCGCTTTCTAGCACCTGACATTGTCGTTACAAAAAATCACTCCACTCATGTTACAGCATTGTCTCCTTAGAATAAGTCACTCTTATCACATTAAATCCTCACCAATTTTCACTCAATCTTTCAATTGCATGGAGTATTTTAATGAGATTCCAAATTTAACAAGCCTACAAAATATATTGCACACTTGTTCCTGTTCCATTATCAGCCTCAATCAATAAAGTACCACACATACAAAATGAGTTACCATAAGAAGAAATTGACAGACAGCAATTACTAAGACTCCTTGAGCTCCGGCAATATGCAAGCCAGGTATGCCGAGATAATCTAAAGTATCTCCCTGCAAACCCAAAAATATTATCAGCAACTTTAAAATACTTTTCTTAAGTTTTTGGTTTCAAAATTCGACATTTGTAAATCAAATTACAAATAAAGCTATGACTGCTTCAACTACTAACAGTGGTTTGGGAAATATAACATCATACTTTTGCGAGTACAAAAAGTTTTATGCGACACAGCCAACAACTAGTCCATCACGTACATCAGAAAGCAGAATTTCCTTATCATAGAATATAAATTAAAAATGCAGGAGATAAACCACACTGGGCGGTATGAAATAACATAAAAGAAATGCATTGGCAGATGATTGCCTGAAGCTTGGCATACCCAACACGCCACCAAACTGGCTCAGAAAATGCTACCCCACTGAATCTGTCCAATATCTCAGGAATCACAACCCCAAGTGCTGCTAGCATGGCCCAACGCGCATGAAGAACTTCAAAACTGGAAAAAAGTTAGCAATTATGCTCTCATAATGCACGATCCTATCCATGCATGAAAAAAGATCCAAGGCTTCTGTCTTACAGAAATGTGTGTGCATGCGCGTGCGTGTGCGTGCGTTCTGTGCATGTTTACATAGAAGAAGTAGAAAGAAACAACTCAATGAATCTGCCTTACATAGAACTATAGCCCAAGATATATTCATGGTGTTGCAGCAGCTTCTTGAGTAGGGGTTTTAACAAGTGGTCATCTTCCCCCATCAAGAGATGTTCTTCCTCAACAAAATAACAAGGCTACTACAATCAACAAGTAGACAATCCAAGATTAAAAACACACACTAAACAAAAGAAAAATTAAAACCGCCATCAATAGGCGCAATTCAAAATCGACAGAAGCATGATTTAGGAAGACAAATTGGTCATCCTCCTTAGGAGTGGACCTTCAACAGTCGAGGCATATGCTGCAAATGCATTTAGGTCTTCAATACATGCTTTGCCTTTGCTACCATATGTTTGGAAGATCGGATTGGGCTCGAGGGAAGACCGAGGGGCGGAAGAAGCAAAGGAAGAAGTCGGACTTGTTGCACCAGGGGAGGGAGAGGGAGAGCGCGGCCCGGGGGGGTGCCGCTGAAGTACGCTCTAGTGCCTCACTGTTGTGCATGTGCTTGAGAGCTCTCGGCTCCTGTCCCGGAGTGCGAGAAAGGTCTAGCGGAGGGGCCGCAAGTGCCAAAGTGTTCAGGGCTCTTGCATCCACTAGTGTACCCTGGACCTCCACTGCCTGGGGAATCTGCCTAAAGATGGATGAAGGTCTCCTCCTTTGGCGACCAGAGGGGGCAGTCCCTAATCTCCCTAAGCCTGGGAGGCTGCCTTATACTTTGCTCACATGTTCTCCTTAGGTCTAGCATGCCTTCTACGATTCTTCTCGGCCTTTTCCCCAACTTTGGTCCACTTCCCTTATAGAGACGGCTCGACCTAGGATGGTCTAGGCCTCTTGCTTCCTTTGAAGGGATACCTTATGTATGCTACCATTTGGAATCAAATGAAGATTTGAAAAGTATAGTCTAAGTATCACTCATTTAACTCTCCTACCTTGATTTATGTCTGCATGAATCTTCTTTTAAGGGAAGGAGAATGTTACATCCACGACTGGACTAACTTGTGTATAGGTTTATCAAAGCCTAGACTTGACAAACCTAGGATCTAGGAATAGATCTAAGGTTAGAACGTTGTCTAACTCGAGATTACACGACTGGACTAGCTTGCATATAGGTTTATCAAAGCCTAGGATCTAGGAATAGATCTAAGGTTAGAACACTGTCTAACTCGGGATTAGGAATAACCTAGGGTTGAGACCAGAGCTAGCAAAGGTGAGGTCTAGATCTTGTGGATAGAGCTAGCCCGCTAAAGGCAAGGCGTGGCTGAGCTATACTTAGCAAAGGGTGGCCACAATGTAAAGTTACTTTATGCATGCATGCTAAAGTATAGGCTCATAGCTAAACATAGGTGGAGCCTAGTCTATAAGTATAGGCCAATGGCACATTATCAGGGGTTTGAAGAGTGCTCTCCTCTGGACATTGACCTGCTGTCCTAGGAGCAGCAGCTAGAGGAAAGGGCATGTGGTATGGGACGCATGTTTGGCTTTCACGGCTGGCTGACTCTTTGCGGTGGTCTAGACCTCTAGTGCGGGGGTGGCTCGGCATTCTGAGCCCTACGACTGGGAGGTGAGCTGCTAGCTCCAACCCTTATGGTTGTTTGCGGAAGCATCCCGTGGTTTGATTGGACTCTGGCTTGAAGTTGTACCTTACCAGGGTCTAGGACTTACCAGACCTGGTTAGGGGTTGTTTCAAAATACATATCACATTGCCATGTCACCATCGACTCGTCACTCCAATCTGTAATGGTATTGAGTCTCACACCAGCATGAAAGATAGGATTCTCAACGATGGTGACACGTCCCAGCACTCCTGAAACCCCTGATCTGCAAAACAAACTCGCACAACTGGTGAGCAGGCTGCTCACCACCCAACCATGACATCTACGGGATGTGATCCCGAATCAGGAGATGTCCCCTCCGAGCCACGAGCTGAGCTACTGGCACGAACTCCCAATCAGATCCAAACCAGCCTGGTGTCCCATACCACCAGGTGGCGCTGTGAAGCCTGGAATCTGCCACTGGGCCTTGGGCTACGCTAAGATGCAGGCACGCGTCCGCGACTCAATCCAAGATCAAACCTAGCACCTGGGAACGAAACTTGCTCCCATCGGCACACTGAGAACTGAACCCCCTGGGCCCCTTTTATAGACTCGGGCCCCAAGCGCCAAAAATAGCGAAGACCTATAAATGGTTCGTACCCTTGCCACTCAACCCGAGAATCAAGCCTGCCTAGCTCTAAGCCTCCCCAGGCTACCTGAGCTAGTCTTGTGTACCCAGTACACGTCAGATACCAATCCATGCACATGACATACTCCCCCTCCTCTAACGTCAGATACCAATCCATGCACATGACATACTCCCCCTCCTCTAAGAACTCACTCCTGAGTTCGCTAAAAAACTCGGAAATGTTCTCTGGAGGTTTTGTAATGTCTCCCATGTTGCATCCTCCTCAACACGATCCTTCCACTTGATCTTGTATTCCGTGATAGATCGATTATGAATCTGTCTGTCATGAAATTCAAGAATACACTCAGGTTCGTGTGGAATAAAAGTCAAATCTGTAACTTCTATTATCTCGTGAGGAGAAACAAGTTGATCATCCGCACCCAAGACTTCTTTCAGTCTACTGACATGAAAGACTGGATGGACTTTAACATCAGGAGGCAATTCTAGTCGATATGCAACTGGTCCAATTCTTTTAATGACCTTGAATGGGCCACAGTATCTGGGGGATAATTTCGGAACCAAACCAGTACTTAAGCTCTTGGATTCCTTAGGAATTCGCAAATATACCATCGTTCCTTCAGAGAACTCTCTAGGTGAACGATGTCTATTAGCATAAAATCTGTCCCGATCTTGGGCACTTCTAATAGACTCCTTGGCAAACTGCAACATTTCCTGCATGTCTAGCAAGAAGGTCTTAGCAGCATCATTTTGAATTCCTTTTAATCCAACCATAACTGGTGACTTAGGTTGAAACCTTTACATAAGCATAAAAGGACTGTAACCAGTACTAGAATGATTTGCACTGTTGTAAGCAAATTCTATCATAGGTAGATAATCTTCCCATGAAGACTGTCTCTTAGATACATATGCCCGAAGCATGTCTTCAACCAACTGGTTAACCTTCTCTGTACTGCCATCAGATTGTGCATGATCTGAGGAACTCATACTTAGAGTAGTTTCTAACTTCTCAAAAACAAGTGTCCAAAAGTTACTTGTAAACTTTGAGTCCCTGTCACTGACTATGTCAGATGGCAAACCATACAGCTTAAACAAGTGGTCCACAAACTCGTGAGCCAGCTGAACAGCTGAAATAGTTGTTCTAGTAGATAAGAATCTAGCCATTTTTGTCAAACGGTCGACTATGACCCAAATGGAGTCATGACCCTTGCGCGTACGAGGCAAACCAGTAATAAAATCCATGGAAATACTTTCCCATTTATTACCTGGAATCTGTAATGGCTGTAATAACCCCGCGCTTCTAAGGCGTTCGACCTTAGTAACCTGACAAACCCGGCAACCTACTACATAGTTCTCAATAAATGCACGCATCTTAGGCCAATAAAAGGTATGCTTCACAAGAGACAGAGTCCGATGTATACCTGGATGTCCAACACTAGGAGCATCATGACACTCCCAGAGAATCTTGGATTTAAGGTCCCGAACATCTGGCACACAAATCTTTTCATTCCGGAACAGCAAGCCGTTCCTAATCATCCACTGACCTCCCGCCGCCTGTACCGTAGGTGGCACAATCCCTGAGTCCTGGTCAACCATGGAGCTCCCATCCTGGACTCTCTGCCAATAAGAACTGAAATGACTATCAGTTGTGTATAGCCCTCTCAAGGATTGAAATAGATCTGAGGATATTTCCGTAAATGACAGAGCATTTACAAACTTAACTCGACTTAAGGCATCCGCCACACTATTCAACGAACCCTTACGATAACGTATTTCAAAATCAAAATCTTGCATTAATTCTGCCCATCTAGCTTTCCGTCCCCTTAACTCAGATCCATCACACACATACTTAATTGACTGATGATCAGTCAATACAAGGAACTTTGAACCATACAACTAGTGTCTCCAAACCTTAAGAGCATACACTACAGCATCAAGTTTCTTCTCGAGTGTGGGCCAACGATATTGGGTGTCGTCTAGCTTCTTACTCTCGAAAGCTACAAGTCTGCCCTCTTGGAATAGAGCTGCCCCAATCGCATAATCACTCGCATCGGCCTCTAAAACATAAGACCGGGTAGGATCGGGTAAGGCAAGAACGGGTGCTTTCTTGATAGAAAACTTCAAGGTTTCAAAAGCCTTGTTCAATGCATCATTCCAAGAGATCGGCTGGGTAGACCTGCGTGCACGACCTTTCAATATGTTTATCAGGGGTGCCGTGATATGTGAATAATCACGCACAGACTTCCATAGAAATACCGTAAATCCTAGGAAAGAACGAAGTTGTTTCACAGTATGAGGGATAGGCCATTCTAAAACCTTCTAGATACGATCCAGATCAATGCTAATACCTTCAGAAGAAATCTTGTGTCCTAAGTAAATGATCTCCTTCATAAAGAAGTCACATTTACTCATCTTGGCATAGAGCTTATGCTGTCTTAGAATAACTAAGACAATCCGGAGGTGTCCTATGTGATCCTCAAGCGTTCGACTATATACCAAGATGTCATCTAAGAACACTACAACAAATTTGCCCAGATGATCCCGAAACAAATCGTTCATCATCTGCTGAAAGATGGCAGGAGCATTGGTCAAACCAAAAGGTAATACAAGAAACTCGTAATGACCATACCTAGTTCGGAATGCGGTTCTATCTATGTGTTTAGCATAGATACGGATTTGGTGATAACCCGTACGCAAATCAATCTTAGTGAAATACTTCGCTCCGGCCAAACGGTCTATCAAATCATCGGAACGAGGTAGAGGGTATCGATTCTTAATTGTCACTTTATTTAATCGTTTATAATCTATACACATTCTCCATGTAGAATCTTTCTTCTTTCTTAAGAGGAAAAGTGCACCCCAAGGTGATTTACTTGGGCGTATATAGCCCATATTCAGGTAATCCTGTAGCTGTGAAGCTAACTCATCCTCCTCTATCTGGCTCATCTTATAAGGTGGTACACTAATAGGTTGAGCCCCTGGGACTAAATCTATGCGATGATCTACTGCCCGTTCTGGAGGTAAACCTTCTGGCAATTGAGCAGGGAATACATCCTTAAAATTATCTAACAACATTCTCAATTCACGGTGTTCAAGCACACTTAAATCATTCTTGTTAATTACAGAAACAACAAAGGAAGAAAGCGGAATCAAAACACACTAATAGACATCATAATGAGAAGTGTTTAATATATTCCGAAGCTGCATCGCAGATACAATAGGTCCCTGAGAAGAGGGAATTTTATCACACTGAATACAAAATTGGGTGTCCTTATCTACAAAAGAAAGTCTATGCTCCGTCCATCCAATCTGAATATTGTGGGTTTTAAACCACTCTATTCCGATTGACAAGTCTACATGCTCCAGGTGCATAACATAACACGTAAGAGCCCCTATGTAAGCTTGGATCCGGATAGGAAGCGCTTCAACCTTGCGATCCCAAAACTGCTTCCCAGCAGGAAGCTGCACCTCATAGGTGTGATCGCTAGGTACTGTGGACAACCCCATCTTCTGCACAAATTTGTAATTAACAAAGTTGTGAGAGCTGCCCGGGTCAAAGAGAATGTGAACCTGTTGGTCCATAACTTCTCCATAAACTCGGAAGAGATCATGGGAACCAAACAACGAAGTATTGAAAGTGCAATTACAATAAAGTGGGCAGGTAATGACATTTACAGAAATACCTGGCTTTGGTACCTGTACCTGCCTGGAGCTTCGGTCCAAGCACTAACTTTTGATTCTTGCGCTTTGGACATTCATTCTTGGTGTGGCCCCGCTCCTCGCAATAGAAGCAACGTCCTTCCTTCTTTAGCTTCAATGTGCGAAGGAAACGGGCTCGACCATTCTTTGTCTGAGTCAAGTTTTTCTTGGAGGCGTTGTCTGTAGACTTCGTCTCCCCGGTGCCAGTCGTAGGCTGAAAGAACTTTCGTTTGTTCTTTCCACTCGTGTCGGAAACTGTAGTTGCTTTTGCACCGGCCATGGTATCATCATAAATACGCGCGTAATTCATGGCCTCTTGCAACGTTGTACATTTGTTGTTCTTAATTTGCAACTTGTATGAATCTGGCAAACCATCCACAAAGAAACCTAACAAGGTCACTGGATCCATCTTTGTGGCCCTGGTCTGGAGATCTCGAAACCCTTGAAGATAAACTTCAAACGACAAGTTCAGCTTTGACATATCGAGGGCTTTAAGCTTGCCAACGATATCATAATCGTCCTCCTTCTTCAGGAACTCCTTCCTGAAGACCCCTTCGAAATCTATCCATGTATCCGGCTTAGGTTGGAGTTCCTTCCACCATAGCAACGCCTTTCCTGACATGAAACCGGCTGCAAGCTGTATTTTCTTTTCATCTGGGTACGGGTGCAACTGGAAGTGTACCTGCCACTTGTGTAACCAAGTGTCAACAACCTCCTTAGTTCGAGATTTTTGATCTCCCGGAAAAGGGTCTGGAGTTATGTTCGGGCCTAGCACCGAAGCCATGGCATCCACATGCGTGAGTGCCTGCACAG
The DNA here is from genome assembly GCF_047967505.1 of Dipteris shenzhenensis. Taxonomy (NCBI): domain Eukaryota; kingdom Viridiplantae; phylum Streptophyta; class Polypodiopsida; order Gleicheniales; family Dipteridaceae; genus Dipteris; species Dipteris shenzhenensis. Next base: position 16,083,576 of record NC_141603.1, on the reverse strand, counting down.
TGCTAGCCAGAAGGGTGAGAGTCGCCTGAATCCCTTGGAGTTGCTGTGTCAACCCCGTTTGATTCGCATTAACCTGCTCGAATTTTCCATCCAGAGCAGTGGTGAATTCACTGAAGCCCTTCTTCGTAATCAGATCGTCATAAAGACCCTGGTCTTCCTCTCCCACAGGAGTGTAATCCAAATCTTGATCTCCCATGGTGAACTCGGGATTTGCAGAATCAGACATATCTAAAATCTGATTTGAACGAATATAAACTGAGAGAAATAACTGAGGGAATCGAAGCTGAAAGGAGAGTGGAGCAGAGAAAAACCGTCCCAAGAGATGATGACGGAGGAAGATGCTGAAAACTGGCGAACAGCGGGCGCGAATAATCCCGGAGTCTCCCTCTTGCTGAATTCGCTGCAGGCTGCAGTGTACAGAATTCTGCAGCAAACCGTACTGTACGGAATCCTCCTGCTGACCGTACAGGTGACGCAAACTGTACGGATTGCTGACGTGGACTATACGGATGCTGACGCGATCTGTACGGATGCTGACGCAATCCGTACGGTTGCTGACGTAATCTGTACGGATGCTGCCGCAATCCATACGTTTGCTGACGTGGGTGTACGGTAGCTGACGCAGGTTGTACGGCAGCCTGTCGCAAGCTGTCCCGAATCCCGATGGCGCAATCTAGTCGTTGGCAAAGAGGGCTCCTCACGCAAGGCTTGTGGCTGAGCTTGGAACCTTGCCAAGCTAAATAGGGAATAGGGCAGCTAATCTAGGAAGCCCTGCTTCCCAGAAAAGCTCACCCTCCCAACTTTGGAGGGTGGTGCTTTTTCGAAAAAAGCATCACCTCCCACAGAGTGGCCGCACCCTGCTCCAGCCCCTTGCGCATCACCCTGCCCTGGCCGAAACTCCTTCCAGCCATGGCGCACCACACGGCCTCACGCCTCTGCGTCCTCTACTCCCATGCAGCCCCGACCAGCCTCGATCTGCACGCCTGCCACTCAGCTCTTCTATCGCCTCTCCTACCTGCACCTTCGCTCTCTCCCAGCGACGCTCATCCCTCTCTCACCTAAGCCCTTCAGCAAATTCGAATCACTCTCTCTCTTTCTCCTACCTTTTTCCCTACATCCTGACCACCCCTGATAACCCATGAACCAACCAGAATTTGCAGCAGCAAATTTCGAATTTTTTGGCATACCTGGAGGAAGAAATCGTCCAAAGTACTCGCATCAGAAATTCCTACCTCAGGAGCTGGCTCTGATACCAACTGACACGTCCCAGCACTCCTGAAACCCCTGATCTGCAAAACAAACTCGCACAACGTGAGAAACTGAGCAGGCTGCTCACCACCCAACCATGACATCTACGGGATGTGATCCCGAATCAGGAGATGTCCCCTCCGAGCCACGAGCTGAGCTACTGGCACGAACTCCCAATCAGATCCAAACCAGCCTGGTGTCCCATACTACCAGGTGGCGCTGTGAAGCCTTGGGATCTGCCACTGGGCCTTGGGCTACGCTAAGATGCAGGCGCGCGTCCGCGACTCAATCTAGGATCAGACCTAGCACCTGGGAACGAAACTTGCTCCCATCGGCACACCGAGAACTGAACCCCCTGGGCCCCTTTTATAGACTCGGGCCCCAAGCGCCAAAAATAGCGAAGACCTATAAATGGTTCGTACCCTTGCCACTCAACCCGAGAATCAAGCCTGCCTAGCTCTAAGCCTCCCCAGGCTACTTGAGCTAGTCTTGTGTACCCAGTACACGTCAGATACCAATCCATGCACATGACAGATGGCAACTAGCATAAGTCAATGAAACTCAGATCTATGACAAATGGCTCAATGAATGAGCAATGATGATATGTTTTAGTGCAGCAAAAGAGACCACCCAATCCAATACGTGGCTGCCACATGGGTATTGATCTTTCCTCATCTCAATGATTTGTGCTCACCCTTGAGTGTAATAGTACATTGAGTAAAATAGATAGAACTTGCCCAAATTTGTAGCCAAATTCTGCTGGCAAAGATCCATGTTATCTCTTTTGAATGCAAAGGTTCAACCTTGATATCATCTTTGGAGACTAGTAGGCATCTATTCACAAATCTCTCAAGCAATAATGTGGAATTGCTGGTAGAACGAGACCAAGAATTAGATAGGATCAGCACAAGGATTATGGTTTGTACTATACTTGAAATTTGGTACTGTAATGAGTAGTCTTCCCTTCTCCAATGGCTAGATTGTAAGCCATTCTCATTCTTTATGTACATTGGAGCCTATGCAGAAGCATTTCCTAGCATAGGCCATTACCAACTAATCAGATAGAGATTTAAAAACATGCATATAGTAATGCAATGGAGTCCGTTCTACTTGATGCACATAGGGGGTTTTCAATGGGTTGTACCTTGGACATCCTATTTGCTCAAAATTATTGCCGTTGTTATGAAGATCTTCGCATGGCACATTTTCTCACTTGTTGGTCTTTTACGTAGCTCGCTCAAGCACTATTATCTGTATACACTACAAGAAATGGCCAATACACTTGGTTCAAGCTCCTTACTTAGTGCATCTCATCTAGTTGAGGTAGATCTCTCTCTCGGAGGGCTCGATTGACCCAAGCAGACTCAATGTGCAAGATTATGTGCCTTGAATGTGCAGTGATCACAAGCCATGGAGGGAATCCATCCTTGTACACATGATTGTTCTCAGCCTTCTTCATTAAGCTTGTTAAAATATAGAGGCATTTGGGAGAGTTGCTCTAGCTGATTGAGAATCCAAAGGAGCAGCATCTCTAGAAGCATCTCATTCTACTTGAATTCTAAAGGTATAATTTCTTGTAGTACCACATATATGGAAGCATTTGAGAGAGTTTTTTAGAATCATTTAGAATGCAGAAGAACAATGCCACGACATTCTAACGTATGTCATGATTTCCTCTTCTACATAGGATCTCAAATTACTTGGCTTTCGAAAAATAAATGTGTGGCACCCTATGGAAGAGTATCTTTCACGACTTTCTTTGTTTGGCATGCTCCTCAAATGCTTGTAGGCTTATAAAAATTTGTAGAGTTGTCCTTCTACTAGAACTTCTACACTTGAAGAGGAGGTTTTGAAGAAAATATGATCGATAAATAAGGAGAATTTCATCTTGCTTCTAGATGAACTCTTCTCATAGTTTTTTTCAATAAGGACAATACTAAATGTCCAATTTGTTTGACTTTTGAGAAGCTTCATAGCCTCTTTATAGTTTTTTAATTTTTACTACCTTATCACGCCAAGCTTCAAGCCTTTTCTAATAATGCTAGATTTAAGCGTCACCTAGACTTTTGAGATGAAAACTATTCTTCTTAATACTACTAAATTTGTTAATTTCCTCAGGATGGACCTATCAAGGCAAAACTCAACTACAATAGAATTAATAGAATTAATATGTAGGAACCATAGAAATATTACACATCCATTGCATAAAAATCCCTATCAAGGGGTGTCAAACTAAAGACCACTAACAAACAACCCACACAAAGACTCACTTGAAATATCTGTTGAAGGCTGTAGTATCACGTGCAAGTCCCAAGAGGTCAAATCCATAATCACCAGGAGCATCACCAGTTAGGTGCTCGGGGTACTCAAATGGAACAGGTCCTAGCCATTTCGGCCGGTCTTTTCCATACCAAAAACTGCACCAACCATGCCAATTACGGTCAAAGAATTGCAACTTGCAAACTTTCAATCTCATTTCAATGCCAAAAGGAACAGAACGTCCTCTATAAGAAGTTGCAAAATGCATATGTCTCATTCACATAGACATGAACAACCATGCATCGTTCCTTTAACATACTAGAAAAGTAAGAGAAGACTAGCCATCCCAAACAAAATTGGTTTTACAGTAGACACTCCTTGTAACCTTGTATGGTACTCTTAAGGAGATGACTGTTTAAGGGTATTATACATAAAGAAAGAATTGGAAAAAATATCCCTAAGCAGTTCAGTGGAGGCATTATGAATTGGCCAGGAAAAAGTCGTTCGCTCTACCTTTCTCAAACCGTGTCACACAATCACAAAACAGGCTTACCAACATTTGATAGAACTTGCCAACCAAGCTAATCTAGGTAATGGCTGATCCAACATACACCTTTGTAGACCTTGAATATGTCCAATTTGCAAATTCAGGAAAATAGAAGAAAGGAAAAAAAATAAAACACACAAAGAAGGCCTTTTAACATAGTTAGCATTTTTTCAACACTCCACATATGGAGTACTGTCCCAAGAGCGAACCATGGTAAATACCATATGTAGGAAGTATAAATGGGGTGAGAGTTGATGAAAATGAGAGAGAGAGAGAGAGAGAGAGAGATTAACGTCCACGAGAGGCCTCGCGGACCTATGGGACAAAGTGACACCAAAGAGAAAAACTCGTACAAGCCACAAGGGGCTGAGGCAAAAGGCGTGCTAAGACCCTTTGCTGAGTACTATGCTGAAATAAAGAGAGCTCAATGGCTCAAGCAAAAACAAGTACAAAAATATCATATCATATCATGTGCTATCTGCTATCTGGAGCAGGCCTAGAATTGGAACTGGAAACTCAGAAACTGAAGCCCGGCACTGTGGTGGCTCGTATATGAGCGGTGAAAATGTCTCGAATCTGAGTCTCTCTGGCTGTCTCATACTGTGGCGTCGGAGGGGGGAGTGGTCTTCTCGATCTCTGAACCCGCTGAGCTATGTTCAGAGTGAACCCTCATCTCAGGCGGTCCCCTCTGAGGAAAGTTGTGATAGGGCGAACCTCAATCGAGTGTGCTCTGGGCGCTCTCCATGTCATGGGTGGCTTCTGCAGTCCTCTCTCGGTAATCCAAACTGCCCGCATAGCAGCTAGCTCCTCCTCCTCCTCCCCACTCTGTCCTAGAGCTGATTCGAATGCATAAAAATCTATGATGTGTCGCTTTGTGTGGTCAGCCTCTGCATCATGTGGTGTGATCGCTTCCTGCTACTCTCTGATCTATCATAGCAAGGTCTCCTTGGGTCTACGCATCTCAGGCATATGGAGCCCAATGCAGACCTGGTCATGGAAATGGATCAAGCGTGATAGTGGGCTGAAGCCACTCCCATCCTGATAGAGGCAATGATATCGTCCTCGGATCTCATAGTAGGCTGGACAGATGCAAAGAAAGTTTTCCTCTATCTCAACCACCCCCAATGTGCATAGCGTGTAGGTCCGCTCCTCTCTAGGTATACGTGCTGCTCTCCCTGTCTCAATCCTCAGCTAATGGGATGAAACCCGCATCTGTCCAATGGCGATCCTCAATGCATGTGAGACTCTTATGTCCTCGAGATATAGGGGTCTGACAATGAATCCCTCCTCTGAGACATTCAGGAAATTGTCACGGTAGAACTGTGTCTTGGTGGGGAGCTCCTGATCTCCCCCCCAAGCCTGAGACGTGTGGAGCTGGAAAAGATCTAACCGTATGATACAGTTAATCTCATCTCGTGGGATCGACTCAGGGGGTGCATCCAAACTATGCTGCAAGGGGGGGAGCCTGTCCATCTAAATCATGTGTCTGGCAAACCATGTGGATATACGTGCATACCATGTGTCTGCCCCACCCTCACCTAGTCGTCTGGATGACTCCAGAGCCAACCTCAGTAGTCTCCAATGGGGTAAGTCCCAGACTCTATGGATGAAAGTCACTGTTTGAAAGATGGCATCAATCTGTGGTAATGTCATGGCGAACTCTACATGTACTATCTCATGCAAAATTGAGGGCTTGCTCCGAATCATCCTAGATCCCATGGTCACCTGTAGCCGCTCAAATGTCTTCCACATTGCTATCGGTAGATCACATCCCCAGAAGGGTGCTGCATACATGGCACTCGGTCGCACTAGCGTATCGAAAACCCAGCACTTCGTCGATGGATCCTGGAAGAGAGAGAGAGAGAGCGAGAGAGAGAGAGATTCTTTACAAGAAGATATAGAACAAAAACTCAAAAAGAAAGAGAAAAGTACTTGAGATGCAACATTTAAGAGAAAGCAATGCTTCTGAACGTAAGCATAAGCTACCAACTACAATCTGGGTTTTACAATATTTTAGGATCTCTTAAATAAGACCAAAACAAAAAGTGAAGGGAAAAAAAACCACACACAAAATCGTAGTAATCTAATATCACTAGTACCATGGGATCAAAAAGAGTATAACGATAGCAACGAATAAAGATTGGTCAATCCTTATAATTGGTCCTTCTTCAAAATGAGTGAAGGGCTGCAATTGTAAAGGTGTGTGCCCTAAAGGGTATGTGCATGGAGTGATGTGTACCCCTTGTGAAATGTGTAAACCTATATGATAGGGTGTAAAATATATGACTATAATTAGAAGTCTCTCTCTCTATGAAAGAGTGTCCCTCTTCCATAAGTGTATCCCTTTTAAGTCACAATCTCTGACATCCCCTTCCACACCAAAATTTTTTATTTCAAAACCTCGGATAGAAACGATGGATCAATGCTAATAGATCAAAAAAACCATCCACATTATACGAGAAAATCCCTAATTAGTCGATGACAAGTCCCACGGTCCACATTCTAATTGAAAATAAGTATGAACCGATAGTCCTCGGACTCTTGCACATAGTTATCTGGTATTGAAACTATCTCAATTCTCATCAGCTAGAATAAATGCTTTAACCAAGAAATATGACATGAATGATAGAGTTCTACTCAAATGTTACAATAAATACTATGTTGTGAGTATTTAAAGGGTCGAGAAGAGTCACACTCTTTGACTATTTTGTATTAGTGAGGCACTACCAATAACAATACTTGATCACCTTCATTGACACTAGATTTTGTCTACAATTTTTAGTTGAGGATTAATACCACTTGTGTACTTTACCCATCTAATAACTAACCCATAACAAAATATCTTTCATGTCTCCCACAATTCGATATGCTACAACTACTATATGCTATAGAAGAAATTTCATAGGTACAATAGGAGTATGATTCTAAGCTGCTTGGAAAGGTGTTTTTCTGATAGCATAGATAAAGAGTTGTTTATGAAAACTCAATGAGAAGTAGACTCCCTTCCCAAGATGCTAGACATGATTGAATACAATAGCATAACATTCCTTCCAAGGATTAATTAACTGGTTCAACTTTAATCTTAGACTCTAGATGATAAGCAGAGAAAAATAGTAATGACATGTCCAAAGATTTGATGAGAACAACCTATAAGTGAACCGTGAACTTGAGATCTTGCCATGATAAGGTGTTCTTTGACAAACCATGGAGTCAATAGATAAGTAGTAATTGAATACCTATGCATTATCCCGATCTTAGCACTCATTTTTCATGTATTAAGTACCATTTTTTAAATTCATAGTTATGATAATTTGGGCATTGCTTTCTAGAGATAGGTTGTAACTAAATTCCAAGATGCTTTAACATCTTCCTATTGAAATGGAAAGTGATTGAAGTAGTTTTGGTATAATCTTTTATTTGCTTTCATTCATTGGCAAGATTAGCAAGTAGTAACACCTTTATAACATCACTTTCTACTTGCGGCTAGTAATGAATAGCTCTATGTATCTAGTTAATAGACGTGCCGCATAAGGTATTACATGATGATCTTTAACATAAGTCATGACGGCAATCATTAGTCAATATGGTAAGTTTACGATGTAATCCAGCCAAATTTGCAAAGACTTTATTTTTAGTTTTCCAAATGGGCTACAACAAGGTCGGATGTCAAATTTGGCAAGCAACTACATTAGTTGTTGTTAGATTTCCTCATGTGAACTAAAGGAAACCCAATAGGGAGATCACAAAAAAAGAGTATCGTATAGAGAAACGATAGAGAAACCATAGGGTTTGCAGTGGAGCGATCAGAAAATAGACAATACTCAGATACAACTGAAGAACGGAACTCAGAAAACATAGTGCCTGTCGGTAATATGAAAAACTGAATACAAGAACCTCAAGCCGTCGTGTCTGAAGGACCGTGGCTGAGGTGAATCAGAAAGATGATTCCATGTAGAGAGACAGTAGAAAAGATAGCAGCAGAGGGAGCGTAACGCAGTCCTCCGTATAGCTCAATGATGACGAGGATGATGGGAGCTGGAGCTGCCCTAGGAAATGGCTGAAACCAGCATGCTCTGAGGAAGGAACCTTCAGGCTATCTGGAATAGCAATATGATGAAGAAAAGGAGCTGATCTCGGGCAGAAGGAGCTGATCTGTAGCAGAGGAGCAAAAGGGGACAGATCTGGAGTAGGATGGGACAGATCTGGAGTAGGATGGGACAGATCTGGAGCAGAAGGAGCTGATCTGAAGAAGAGGAGCAGAAGGGGACAGATCTGGAGTAGGATGGGACAGATCTGGAGCAAAAGGAGCTGAGCTGAAGTAGAGGAGCAGAAGGGGACAGATCTGGAGTAGGATGGGACAGATCTGGAGCAGAAGGAGCTGAGCTGAAGTAGAGGAGCAGATCTGAGCACAGGAGCAGAAGTTGGGACAGATCTGGAGTAGGATGGGACAGATCTGGAGCAGAAGGAGCTGAGCTGAAGTAGAGGAGCAGATCTGAGCACAGGAGCAGAAGTTGGGACAGATCTGGAGGAGAGGATGGAGCAGCCAGGAGGGGAGCAGCTGCAGGTCCTGTCCTGTCACCGGAAGTGTGAGGGCAGAGGCCTTTTATAGGCCAGACCTAGCTGGTCGGCCAGCTGGCCGGTGGGCCTGCCAGCTGGTCGGCCAGCTGGTCGGTTGGGCCTGCCAGCTGGTCGGTGGGCCTGCCAGCTGGTCGGCCAACTGGTCGGCCAGACCAGCTGGACTTTCTGGCCATTTGTTTGGCTGAGAGAGCTGGCATTTTGGCTGGCCTGTGAGCTATTTGATTGCCCCGTAAATTGGGGATTGCTCAGTTGCTGAATATATCGCTATGCACAATTTCAATTGCATGATCCTTTAGTCAATTATTGATGGTAGATCCTCAGAAAACATATGCAAATATGGCTAGACGACGGTAGTTGAGTACAATCATTGATGAGTTGACTAGCCAAATTGCGGTCTATGCATATTGCCAAACCCGCTTCTTGTCTTGTAGTACGAACACAATAAGTCTTAAAGAAGCGGTGGACTCCATGAGTTAATTGTTGTGAAAAAAGTAGATACAACGACTCCAAAAGCTGATTGCAAGGTCGTAATCATAGGGGCATTGTTGTCCACGTATGACATCATACAAGATAACGTACTTGAGCTATGGTAATGGGCTGACATCGAATTCTCAAGGAAAGTTCCTTGACAATGTCTTTTACACAAGAACATTAAACTATTTGCAAGTTCAATTTGGTAATCAGCTGTATGAAGCCATATACGAGCCACCAATGAATTAGCAAAGACGTCGCATGAATAACCATCATGAAGACATAGGACCAAAGTAGCCAAGTGAGTCTTTTGATTGGTGACTAGGCTTATATATACCTTTGTAAGACTAGAATAAGTCCAATCATACAAATTTAGAATTTTTTGTTGTTCTAAAGATCAAAAATCTACAAAGAAAATAAAAGAGAAAATGAAAGAGAAGAAAAAAGAGGTAAACAAAAACTTTTATGAAAAGCAAAAGGAAGACATACTTAGCAAGCAAAGCAACACTTATGTCGTCATCAGTGCCCAAGCATAAGTAGCTATACTGGGTTTCTAAAGACCCGCGGAGTCTCTTGGGCAAACCTAGTGCTTGCTAAAATACGTCAAATAAACAAAAGAGAATGAAAACAAGAAATAAAGAAGAAACGAAGCAGGTGACTTAAGCAAAAATAAACAAGCAAGTCAAGAAACAAAAACTTCCAAAAAACTAGAATCTCTCTCTCTCTCTCTCTCTCTCTCTCTCTCTCTCTCTCTCTCTCTTATTTAAAACATAAAAAGTTAAATGGCACTTTACACTTATGTCTCATTTCTGCAAAGAGGCAAAAATACATTTCTAACTTAGAAAGCACAAGTATACTCAAGGGAAGAGAAGAAGCCAAAAGAGAGGTCTCATGACGCAGATAAGATACCAATGTGGGAGCAAAAAGACGAGAAAGCGCTAGAGTATTTAGGTAGAGCTTTAGGGCCAGAGTATTTTCACCATTTGGACATCAAAGCCAGTGCAGTAGAGAATTGGCAGACTTTGGAGACTCTTTACAATGCGCATGAAACACTCCAAGTCTAACTTCAAGACCTTTTCGACTTACAAATGGTTAAATCGGAAACCTTGGGAGTCTTCAATCGTATGCAACCTTGGGAGTCTTCCTCAATCGTATGCAAGCGCTCCTTAGACAGTTGAGTGATCTCAGAGCTCGCGTAGAGGACGAAGACAAGAAGGCAACTCTATTGAAAAGGTTACCTCCTAAGCAGTTCGGTGAAATTGTACGTATACTATGCTTTGACGTCGACATGGACTTTTTGGATTGTGTAAGCATGCTTCTTAGTGAAGAGAAGCGCAATAGTTTCACTTGGCTCATGTTTATAGTGTGAGATATTCCAAAAGTTGCCTTTCTCATCTACACGAGGTGGTGAGCCACATCTGCTTGTGTATTGAAACTAGTTGGTTCACATGTAGGGTTTTGCTTGGGTTGTTTGGGTGAGGCAGCTAGCACAAAACTTGGCTATTTCGGAATTGTGTCAATTAACAGTTGGGTGCTTTCTTTACCCATCAGAGGCATCCAAAGTTTCTATTGAGTCTTTCCCTTTTTTATCTTGTAAAAGATGGTAGACAACATTGAGTTCTTGGTTCTCTACCTCTCTCGAGTTGTATTGAATGTCGATTCTAGAGGTGGTGTGTCATAACATACTAACTTGGCTCTCAAACGCGATGGCCTGGTCAACTCAAACCCAATCAATAGGATACACTGTAGAGTGGAAGTAGGCGGGTATAGGTCCACATCACTCTTGCATGCACAGGCCAGATGTTTTAAGTACAAGGTCTCAATGCTCATTGGGACGACATGGATGTCTATCCTAGGGATGAAGCACGGAGTCATTGTACTACAATTTTGACCACAAATGGAAATCTCGTAGAGGAGGCATAAAACGTTGAAGCACTCTAGATAATGGGACAAGTATCTCAGCCTGCAAAATAGGGGTAATCTGCAAGGTCAAGAGTCATCCTTTGTAGGAGCCTAGAAAAGGGGGGTCCTAGATGAGGAATGCTTTGCAAGGCTAGGCCCTCTAGGACATGTCATGCTGACAAATCTATAGGAAGGATGAGACTAAGCTGTTGTGTGCATGTACTAAACAATAAGCTCAATAGGAATGTGCCTAGCCAATACATCTCATGTAGATTGACCTATGCTACTGTTAGGAATAATGGTAATTGAGTTGCATGACACATCTCATGTAGATTGACTTATGCTAATGTTAGGAATAATGATAATTGAGGTGGATGACATTAATGTAGTAGTCCAAGTGTTGGGGGTTACAACTGATGTGAAAGTCCAAGTTTTGAAAGCTCTCCCAAATCAAGATGTGCTACTTGAAGGTGCTCAATCCTCAGCAAAGTGTTAGCATTATATGCATCTCCTGTCTACAGTGTACTTGTGTGCACATTGCTCTGAGTGAGGGCTTCTTTGTGGGTGTGCCCGCCCCTCGTGAGGTTCTTTCATTCCCGGTTCTACACTTGTATCTGACACTATTTTCCATCGGTCGGAGGCTATTCCTACACTCAGAGGGGGCACCCACGAGACAGGGCCGAGGCTGGCCGACCAGCTCCCACGCAGCAGGGGGGCCAGAGGGGGTAGGCTGGCCGACCAGCCCCTGGCTGACCAGGCTCTGGCCGACCAGCTGGTCGGCCCAGTTGGCTGACCGACCAGGCTGGTCGGTCTAGGCCATCTGGCCGACCCTCCTGGCCTTCCCTATAAAAGGGTCTTCCCCCTTCCTCATCTCTGCACTTCTTCCAGCAACTCCTCAAGGCTCTTGTCTTCAGCCTGCTCCTGGCCATCCCCACCGGAGCCTCCCCTCAGCTGTTCTGTTGGCTGCCCACGCTCCCTCTGCAGATCTTCTGGTGCAGCTCCTCCAGCCTCCTCGCTCCAGGCTCCTCCTGCCTCCTCGCCTCAGGCTTCTGCCTCCTCGCTCCAGGCTCATCCAGGCTCCTCGCTCCAGGCTCCTCCAGCCTCCGTGCTCTCAGGCTCCAGCCTCCTTGTGCCCCTATCCTCTGCTCCAGTTCAGCCCCTTCTACAGCTCCTGTTCAAGACTCCTTGTATTACAGTTGCTGCCCTGGTTTATGGGCTAAGTTACAGCAGATCTGTTTGTGGCACATCTTGTTGTCTCTAGTGTTCTCTGTGTGATTCTGTAGCTTCAGTTTGCTTACATCTTCCGCTGCCACTCTTGACACAAAGGTGGTGTGTGCCCTTCATGAACAAGGGGCCCTTCGGCTAAGGAGTACTATATAAGTACCATCCTCTCATGTACAAGGACACCTTTTGATGTGACATCTAATCTTGTCACTCCTCCTACGTGCTGCCTACACACTCTCTCTCTCTCTCTCTCTCTCTCCACGAGGAGCTAAACATCATTAGGGAACAAATGAAGCAGCTCAAGGGGGAAAAGGGAACTTCAAAAGAAGGATGCAAGATCATAGATGAACTGAAATCTGAGAATGAAAAACTCAGAAAAGACTTGGCATTTTTGCAAGACACTATGAAGGGTCAACATGCTGATTTCACCCAAAAAATCAAGAAAGGAGAGGCTGCAATCTTGGAATGGAGAGATGTGGTCAAGAAAGGTACTGCTGTCCCGAAGAAAGAGTTCAATTCAGATGCTCTAGAGGAGGATAAAAGGAGAAACAGTAAAGCCCTAAATGTTTTAGTCCGAGGTCTCACAGTTGGAGATACTCCTACGGCAGATGCAAATGCTTTGTTCACCAAAATGGGTGTGAACCTGACATGTGAGACAGCTTGGAGAGTTGGCAAGCCCACCCACGAGGCCACTTGTGATGAAGCTCCGAACAGCCATGGATAGGAAGACCCTCATCAGCACGAGGGTGACCTTGAAAGGAACTCGGATCTACCTGGACGATGACCTGACCCTCCTACAGCACGAACACTGGAGGGAAGGTATGGTACACGTCATGGCAGCGAGAGAAGCAGGGAAATGGGCTGCATACAAAGATGGTAGGGTGATCATCCGAGAGAGAGGAGATCAAGACCACGGGGAGAAGGAAGAAAAGGAAGAGAAAGAAGAGGGCGAATTATGACGGTGTCGGGCCAATAAGACACAAAGTGGACTGAGAATTGCAGTGAGGAATTGCAATGGCACACTCTGGTCTGAACTGGGTGGTTTCTCGGAGACACACACTGACAGAGACATGGTCTTCTATACTGAGACACGTGAGAGCCCCGAGAGAGGACTGCCCATTGTGACAGGATATACATGGGAGTCATCTCATAGGAAGGAGACAAGGAGAGACACTTGTGTGCGGGGTTCGGGGGGAGTGGCTATCATATACCTAGATGAATCCAGGAACATTCCCAAACTCATCCTCTAAAAACACAACATAGTGCAGTTTCAATCTCACGATAGTCACTCATAAGATTGAAAACCATAAACTCCATCACGCACAGCAGGGATAGCTACTATGGCATCCCCACTGACATCATCAGCACCCAACAGTGGGTGTAGACCATAGTATAAAAGTATGCTCTCACACATACAAATCCACACACCCACACATACTTGAGCATCCTTTTATACAAAGTCTTCGTACTGAGTTTCTGTCCGCACTCCGGAGGTGAAGGGCAAACTCAGCCATGATGAAGGCTAGCACTAAAGGAGAAGGCTAATCAAAAAGTAGTGGCTATCATCTTTAGATCACACATGAGACCTCTCATATCAGTGGCACGAAGAGAGGAGCATGCGCAACACATGTGGATACGAGTCCAGCTACCAAACGCACGACCGATTCTCATAGCAGTGTGTTATTTCCCCCCAGATACTTCATCCTATGCACGTGAGGTCACCACAGAAGGGCACAGCCCATATGAGTCCATACAGGATGATATCAATGAATTCTCCGGGCAGGGGGACATCCTCCTTCTTGGTGACTTCAATGCACACACAGGGAATAGGCAAGTGGGCCTACTGGACTTTGCATCGGATTCCCTCATAGTACCAAAACTAGATGCAGCTGAGCTCAGGATAGTGAGACACTCTTCAAATGCACCACGTGAAAGAGTATGGACGACATCTACTTGAGCTAGGGGCTGTTCATGATTTGATCATTTACAATGGTCTACAGAGATGGCCATCATCCGGTGGTCTCACTTATTTCCCGCATGGCGGAGGGACAAGCACACTGGACTACCTATTGGGTCCCTTGGCCTTTACCTCACGGATATACGACTTTATTGTGCCCCCTCCCCCACTCTGTGCTGATCACTCCTACTTAGCCTTTTGTATCACTAACACTATGCCAGTCACAAGGAGGGTGCCCCCCACACCCACTCGTGTACAAGTTCACTTTGATCGTGCCCTGAACCCCATCTATGTGAGCAACCTGGCGAAAGGACTTCCAGCCCTACTACTTGGAGATCATGTAGACCTCGCCCATGCCTCAAACACCCTTGCCACAGTAGTCATGGATGCAGCCATCAGGTCTTTCCCCACGACTCGATTTGCACGTGCCTCACTAGGGAAGATGCCACATAATCCTTGGTATGATGATGAGTGCAGAGAGATGAGAGCTCACCTCACACGTGAGCGAGCCCTTGGCCACTTGACATCACCCGAGGCACAGCGGATCTCACGGCGACTGACACGCCGTAAGCGGCGGACCTTCCTCACCCACAGAATGGATGAGGTGATCAGTTCATTTCGAGGGGGGGATCCCACCATTCGCTGGGGGCTTCTATCGAAGGAGAAGCCACTTATCCCCATCACAGACCCAGGTGTTTGGCACACTTATGCATGATGTCCCGATGCAGGCACCACCTGATATGTCCACTATGCCCAGACCCACCACTTGCCACTTGTTCACTGCACAGAATGTGCGGGCTGCACTGAGCCTGCTTCATAACCGGAGAGCACAGGACCATGAGGGGCTACAGACTAAGCATTTCGATCATGGACAGGAGGTTTTGGCTCCGGTACTAGCACAGATGTTCAACCACGCCACATGTCACAGCTTCCCACCCTCATGGATTACCACCACCATAGTACCAATACACAAGGCAGGTGACCCCATGGATACTGGGAACTATCGCACTCTCATGATTGGCCACACGCTGGCCAATATCTATGGATCGATACTGGAGAGGGAGCCATACAAAGGCACATGGGCAACGTGCTCTAGGGCAGGCAAGTTTCCATAGACAGCACTCCACACTAGACCACATCTTCACCCTGAGGACTAACATTGAGGAGGCGAGGTCGAGACGCCAGAAAGTCTACGCTTGTTTTGTAGACTTTCGGAAGGCCTTCGACACTGTCCCGCGATCCCGCATGATCAGGAGACTACAAGATATGCAGACTCCAAAGGTTCTGATCTGGGGAGTGGTGAGCCTATACGAGTCCATCAGAGGGAGAGTTTGTGTCCCAAGAGGCCTATCAAACTCGATTGAGAGCACGATCGGAGTAAAGCAGGGATGCCCTCTCTCACCGACTCTCTTCGGGCTCTACATTGATGAGATTACATCTTTCATAGACCGTCTAGGAGGCGAGGGAGCACCACTAGCAGACTTGATGATACAAATTCTACTATGCACGGATGACAGATCCTCCTGTCATCTTTGACAGAGGGACTACAGAGACATCTAGATGCCCTAGAGGTGTTTTGCACAGAGAGAGACCTGATGGTTAACCTTGGGAAGACCAAGGTCATGATCTTCAACACCTCTTACACAGTGCTTCACCGACATAGCTTTACATACTAGAGTCAGCCAGTGGAGCTTTTGCAGGCCTACACAGACTTGGGTGCAGTTTTCACAGGGCCAGTTTTCACGATGACCCACGTAGCCAAAGCACAACTCACACGAGGGCACGGTGCTTTGGCCCGACTAGAGCGACCATGCTTCCAAGTTGTGTTGCATATGCCCACGTGCCTGTGGAGTTTCGACACAAGTTGTCAGATAAGGCACTTAAATGCATTTTTGTGGAGTATAGTTCACAAAGCAAAGGCTATCGTCTCTACAATCCTACTTCACACAAGATTTTGTGAGTAGAGATGTTATATTCTTTGAAAATTCAGCACATACACATGCTGAATTTCAGATTCCAACTTCTTCCGATGATGTTTTTGAGGGGATGCTTCCTATAGCATTTGGTTCCCCAGCTGAGGTTCATGCTGAAAATCAGAATTTACAGCAACCTCCTGATCCACATGCCCTGATTCAGCCACAGGTTGATTTGTACCTCCACAAGGTGTGGATGGAGTTGACACGCAAGAAATTCAAGAGATACACGCAGCCAAAACAGTCCCAAATTGGTTGCTACAGACTCTCAAGGAGAGTAGGCTTGAGGCCCCATTGCCTGGCAGGACTCGTAGTGCAGTAAGGCACCCAGGGGGGGCTCTTTCAGTTGAGACAGCTTATGTAGGGACTCTTCTAGATGAAGAGGAGCCCGACTCTTTTGAAGAAGCAAAGGATAATTTGCATTGGATGCATGCCATGCACAATGAATTGCAGTCCATAGAGAAAAATCAGACTTGGGATGTTGTGGATTTGCCACCAGGTAAGCATGCCATTGGTACCAAGTGGTTTTCAAGGTAAAAAGGAAGCCAGATGCATCTATTGATAGGTACAAGGCAAGGCTGGTTGCCAAAGGCTATGCACAGAAGAAGGGCATAGATTATGAGGAGACTTTTGCTCCTACATCCCAGATGACCACCATACGGTCAGTTATTGCCATGGCTGCTAATTTTGTTTGGAATGTCCATCAGTTGGACATAAAAACAGCTTTCCTTAATGGGAACTTGCACGAAGAGGTTTATGTTAAACAGCCTCCTAGATTCTGGCAATGCACTTCAAGTTTGCAAGCTTAACAAAGCTTTATATGGGCTGAAGCAAGCCCCACGTGCATGGTATGCCAAGATTGATGCATTCCTGGCAAGTAAGGGATTACACAGTAGTCCCACGGAAAGCACCCTCTACATCACGAAGGATGGGGGGGATATTTTGGTCATCATTCTTTATGTAGATGACATGCTGTTCACAGGGTCGAATGGGGATATAATTGCAGATTTCAAAGCTGAGTTGAAAGCTGAATTTGACATGACAAATTTGGGCATATTAAATTTTTATTTGGGGATCCAGTTTATACAAGACAAGCATGGCATCGTTATGTCTCAATCCAAGTATGTGCAAAAGCTCTTGGACAGGTTCAACATGCATGATTGTAAGCCTATAGCCACTCCCATGAAGCCGGGGTTGAAGCTTACTATGTATGATGTAGGTGAATCAGTGGATGTCACACTTTACAGCCAGGCTGTTGGATCCCTCATCTACTTGTTCAATATATGACCGGATATTCAATACGCAGTATCTCACGTGAGCAAATATATGCACAGCCCAAAGACAACACATTGGCAAGCTGTAAAACGCATCTTTCGTTATTTGCAAGGCACAAAGTCTTATGGCTTGATGTTTCCCAGGGGGGGTGACTTGCAGATGCATGCTTACACTGATTCCATGGTTGTTAAGACACTCGTGTCTTATGGTAAGACACTTAAGACACGTTTAGACACGCTCTAAATTTTTTTATCAATTTTAAAAAGCCCTACGTTTTGGAACCTTAGACTTTGCAAATGCAAAGTAGCATTTTCGTTTCGCCGTACATGCCGTCCGTACCCGTACGCTCTTTCGCCTCTCTTGCACAGCTGCTGACGATTCGCCGTACACACCCGACGTACCCCGTACAGACTCGACGTACCCGCCGTACAGACTCGACGTACCCGCCGTACAGACTCGACGTACACTGTACGGACCCGCCGTACACTGTACGGACCTGCCGTATACTATACGGATTTACCGTACGTTCGATTTTTGGCACCTTCTGCAGCCTGCTGGTTTGGGTGACGAGCATCAACGTTGGAGCTCAGCTTGCCTTCAGGTTCACGTTGTGCATCGTTTGCTTCAGCCTTCTTTTATCTCGTTATATAGTGCTGTTTTTGAAGGCCTTGAAGGCTCCACTCTGCATCTTGCTTTCTCCTTTCCCAATAAATTGGGGCAATTATGGGCTGATTCCTGAAAGCCCTAAGAAAGTTGGCCCCCTTCTGGGCTTGATTCATATAAGAGCCTGCTAGTATAACAGTAAATTTAAAGGGGGCAAAGTATGGGCTGAAAGCCCTAATTAATTTGGCCTCCTTAGGGCTGCATAGCACCATACTAGCATTGCTTATGCCTTATGCATGAGACTTGTTACTGCTTAATGCTTGAGCCTTGAAGCTTCTATTGCAGCTTGCTTGGCATGTGCATTTCTCAACACAATTACTTGCTTGTTCTACTTCTCCCAAAATTTATATTGAATTATGCTCGTTTGCATGCCAACATGACAGGTTGCAGGTCATAGCAGCAGAGAATTACAGCATAGCAACAGAGAATTACAGCATAGCAGCAGAGATTTACCATGCCTAAATCGTATTTCTGTTCCTTTTGAGATTGCGCAGAAAGTTATCAGAGATCATCCAAAACTTTGTGGTGGACCTAGTACCATGCCTGCTGCCTTGCAAGATGAGGATTTGTTGGGGCCTGAGTCTCACACTATCAACCTTGAAGCTCTTGATCCTATCAAGAAAGGATGGAAGAAATTTGGTTGCAGCATTCTGTCTGATGGTTGGAGTGATGTTAGGAGGAGGGGCATCATTAATATATTGGTATCCTCATGCCTTGGTACCTATTTTTTGAAAGCTGTTGATACAGGTCGAGGAGGTGCTAGCACTACAGGTGAAGTCATTTTTCAGCATATCCGAGCAGCTATCATCGAGATAGGGCCTGAGAATGTGGTCCAAGTTGTTACAGACAATGCAGATAATTTCCTCGCACCTGAGAGGTAAGGTTGGTCTATGTCCATTATATTAATAAGTAATGAATCATCACTTATCATAAATCCATTATCAGTGTTTATTATAATTTACAAATTATGTTGATATGTAGATTGGAAGAAATAAGGTCTCTAGTGGATACGAGATGGCAGTTCATGTGTAGGCCCATCCATGGGCTTGCAACACTTTTGCATCCACTGTTTAAGTCAGCTGATTTATTCAATAAGCCAGAGTTATTGGCGGATAGAGATGCCTACATAGGGAGGGTTTTTTCAGAGGATGAGCAATTGGAGCTGGACTTGGAGCTTTCTCAGTATCAGAATAGTGTGGGTGTTTCCTTCTCTAGACCCACGTCTAGAAGGAAAGAAATTTGTGTGAAGCCAATTGAGTGGTGGGAGACATATGGCTACTCCACTCCTCAAGTGCGGAAGTTGGCTCTCCGGATTTTATCTCAGGTGAGAGCTGAGACATATATCTTTGAAGTTTGGTTGCTATTCCTGGTTAGGTAAACTGTAAATGTAGATGATGATTGATCTTGATTCTCACTCCTTTAATCTCGATTTGTAAATGCCAATCGGGATTTGGAACCAAAAGGAATGTGCAGCAGGAGCATGCGAGAGGAACTGGAGCTCCTACTCTTTGATCCATACGAAAATAAGGAACAAGTTAAGCACAAGGCAACTCGAGCACTTAGTATACTGCCGTGCAAACTTGAGGCTTATAAGAAAGCTTAAAAACTTGGCAGGTCCAATGCAGGTAACATTGGTAGCTTGAGTCTATTGTAACATGTTCACAGTTCTATCATCTATGATTTTGATTCTAAATATATCTAGGAAATTGAAATCATAACAATGAACATTGAACATAATAACATATGCTTCTAAATGTTGTTGCAAGTGGATCCTACAAGCATTGACATAACCAAGTTGCCTACTTATGCTAGAGTTGAAGCTGATGAGGAGGAGATATATGCACAGCTACATAGAGAGCTAGAGACCATAGATAGACGAGTCACTCGTTCACGTCGTAGATCAGCATCATCAGCCATTGCTATTCCAGCACAGAGGGACACATCAGAGGGCAGGGGCAGAGGCAGAGGCACAGGCACAGGCAGAGTCAGAGGCAGGAGTGGTGGAAGAGGAGCATGAGGTCGTGGTTGTGCCATCCGACGTGGCCATGGCAGAGCCATGGCTATGGCCAGTACCTCGTCAGATACACCTATGCGGTCTGCCTTGGACGAGGAGGAGGGGGAGGATGAGGAGGAGGAGGAGGAGGATGAGGTGCCTGAGGAGCCACAGTATGATAGTGAGGGTAACACTATCACTGATGGTGACTTTGGATCCAGCAGTGGCAATGACCTAGCAGATTCAGACTAGGATGAGTCTTGAGAGACTTGACTCTTGAGATTCAAAAGTTTCCCATTCAGTTATATGTATGAGGATTCAGATTTCATTCATGTCACATGTGACTACTAGATTGTTGGCATTGGCCAAGTTATTTATGACATATGTTTAAACTTTATTGATCTATGATGATTGACTATCAGTCTATCATCTATGTAGCCCTCTAGGCTCTTTTTAAATGTAATTTGGAATTTTGAATGTCAAATTGTTGGTTTGCACTTTAAACCTTAAAGTTGTGAGTCATGACTTGCAAGCCCATGAGTCTTGAGTCTTAACTTTTAACTTTTAAGTCTCGAGTCTTGGCATTTAACTTTTAAGTATTAATTGATAAGTGAGAAGTCTTCACTCTTAACTACATTGTACTTCTAAAATGTTAAAACTTAAAACTAGCAGCTAGTCATGCTACCAAGTTGTACTTATATATACTTATATTTTTAAATTTAATATTTATTGAATATTATTATAACTGGAAAACGTGTCTTACGTGTCTTATCTTTAAGACACTTTAGACACTCGTGTCTAAAGCGTGTCTAACGTGTCGTGTCTTAACGTGTCTTACAACTATGACTGATTCAAATTGCACTGGAGACTATGATACCAGGCAGTCCACTAGTGGTAATTGTTTCTTTTTGGGCAAAGCTTGCATTTCTTGGCTGAGCAAGAAGCAATCTACAGTGGCTACTCCTCATGTGAAGCTGAGTACAGGGCAGCTTTCACAGCAACAGTTGAGTGTGATTGGCTGCGACGTTTGTTCGCTGATCTTCGTCTCTTATTCGAGGGTCCTCCAATTCTCATTGATAGTCAGAGTGCTATAGCAGTGGCAAAGAATCCTGTGTTTCTTTCTCGCACAAAACACATTGAGATTCATTATCATTATGAAGTTGCATGCAGGGGAGATCAGTATGATCTATGTGTCAACACATGACAATGTTGTAGACATCTTCACCAAAGCACTTCCACGTGAGAAGTCTGAGGCATTTCGCAGTGCCCTAAACTTATCTCCTTTTGGTGATTGATCACTACCTTGTACACCACATTGGCACTGCAGGGGGGTGTTAGAATTATTATTATATTCTAGGCAGTGGCCAATGTAATGTAATAAGTGGGTTAGGGGCACTTTTCCTTCTTACAGGTTTTTTCTCTAACAGCAGTCTAATCTCTAACTACGGTTAGTGATTAGATAGGGTAAGTGACAAAACCCCTCATCTCTTGTTTTGTACTACACTTCATTTCAGTCCACCTTGTGAGTGACCTACATTCAGCTCACTCTTCTTGCTCACTCTTGCCCTTGCTTCCATTTTTCTCACACACCACTCACTGACACTCAAGTCTGGTATAATTACGCACGCACACTATATGACATAGTCCCTAACCTCACATTTGCCACGCCCCACTTCCTGTACTCTCTTCACTATGGAGAGACGATTTGTTTTTAAAAAAATTAGGATCTAATTATACAGTCCAGACCACAATGATTCATGGAGGCAGCCCTGAAGTCACTGGCTTGGATGTGGTGCCTTGTTCTCCTTTCAGTGTCATCTTTTTCCATAAAACTCAGCATGGGAGATTATTGCTGGTGTAACAACCTGACAAGTTGGCAATCCAGATGTACAGAGGCCATTGATAGCTCTCAGACTTACCCATCTCAGTCTATTTGCATCATATGGCGTGACATCATACACACTCTCATGGCAAACTGGAGCAGGATTCAGGGCTCTTCCTGCTTTGCTCGAGCTAGGAGAGCTGCTGCTATGGGATACTTGTTGGTTATAGGAGTTACTTCTAGAATTGATGTAGTTCGTTATACTCATTAGAAGTCTTTTTCTGGGAATCCAGGAGACCAGAAGGTCTCTCTATTATAGTAGCCTATCTGAAAAGTTGAAAGCCATGAAGGAGCTTTATGAAGTTGATCCCAAATGCACAAATATTTGGACAAACTTAAGCATGGCGAAGGAGACAAGGAATTTTATATCAAAGATGGGTTATCGGATTTGTGTCACGAGGAGTATATGCGGGAGAAGATAACTGAGGGAAGCCATAATCCACCGTATGCAAGACATCAATGATTGTCTCCAACCTTGGCACAGTTTAAAAAGTATTTTCATTAACCACCCATCCATACTAATGCCTTACTTGTCAGGAAACCAAGTATGACCAAACGAAAAGCCAAGGTTTACTTAAACGATAGTCATTACAGAGGCTCCATGTGAAAGTATAGCAACGGATTTTGTTAGAAAATTCCCACATAAACAACATGGTCATGACATGATTTGAACCATAGTTAACAGATTTAGCAAGCCACCTCATTTCATTGCATGGAGAAAGAATATCAAGGCTATAAAGGAAATAAAACGCTAATTTGACATAGAAGTAGCTCCAGAGATAAAACTCGCTCGGAAGAAAGCTGGCCAGAGGAGCACAGGCTCCGATTGTCTGAACACGCACAACGAACCCAATTTCGAGGAAATGCAGCAGCTTTTGCACGAAAGCGTCTGCTTAGACTTAAAACTAATTGATCAATACATAAAGAGTACCCATGCTCTACTTAAGCTTCTTTGCATGGAAACTTGGACATGAACACCTACAAGGCATGAACACCTACAAGAGATGCAATCTTAGAGCTCCATAGCAAGCCGATCCATTACGTACCATACAATTTCCTTTAATATGACACAAGTGGGACGATTACTTGTTAACATACAACCGAATTCACTCCATTCTTGCATTTAACGCTAATAAGCCCTCCTGGCTTCAAAGCTTTGAGAGCCGCAAAGCTAGGAGTTAAATAACAATTGGAAGAAACATCAAATCGAAGCCATTACAACAAACCTAGACAAACAATGCACCTTTTCTCTCTAGCCGTTTTCTTGGCGAGTTCAACTTCTGGTGCTTTTTGCTTCGCGGCACTTTTGGATGCTTGCATTTGCTCTTGAAGCTGGCTTCCCAAAGAACTGTTTGCAATAAGCTTCACAATTGTGAAGGGAAATGCAGAAAATACCAATACTCCTGCCAACTGACGGACCAAAAAATGAGAAACCCATTTAAAATGTATTGCCAGAGAATACAGGATGGCAAGCAAAAAACGGCGAGAATTCGCTAACCAAGCTAAGCATACCTCTTGCCAAGAAGCTCTGCAGATAGAGCGCCGAGGGCGCCTTGTTCTCAAGAGTTTACGACCAGCACAATTCCACTGGCGGCCGCAAAACTGGCTCTGGAACTGCCAAAAGAGAGGGGAAGGTATCTAATAGTATCAATTTTCAAGTGTCTATGACTCTTTGAGCTGAAAGAATCTCGGCGTAAACCGTATGCACAAAATGTATGAACATTGCGCTAAGCCGTGAACTGTCATCACATTGTTAAAGCCGCAAAATCATCACTTGAGAAACGCAGACATTAAAAGAGGGTTGATTGAGATTACTGTGAAAGTTGTAGAGGGGAAAGGCCATGATGGCAGGGGGAAGGACGTCGCCATTGAAGCTAACAAAGCCAACGTACCATCTACAGAAATGAGCGTTGGATTTACATGCATTTATATTTTCTATTAGGGATTTATTTATTTATTTTTATATTTATTCATTTTTTATTATTTATATTAGGGACGGTTCCACGTGGCACTCATCACACCGGCAAAGGAAGGCGAATAGAGAGAGCGGAGAGTGAGGAGCCTGTCGTCGATGCGTCCATTTACCCATACATCTGACTCAAGTGATCTTCCACACCTTGCCACGTGGCTTCCTCAGCCCTGCTCCACTTGGCACATGCGAGAACCTGCCATTTGGCATCCCCGCCTCGTTTACCCGCTTCGCACCCCCGCCCAAGCATACACACCGCCAGTGGGTGGGCGGTAGTCACTTCTCCTACATGGTGGCAAGTCGTGAGTTCGAGCCCCACGTGATAATTCGCATTAAATTTTTCGTGAGAAGGAACTCCCTGCCCGTGTGCTTGGGGGAGGGGGGACATGAAATTTTGATATTTTTCCCTTGCATATTTGAATTTTAGAAAGAAAATCCATGCATATTATATATGGACCTTGTCCCCCCATACCTTAGATTTTGGACAAGGGTAGTAACAAATTACATATTGAGTTGGCCCCGAGGACCACAACATGTACATCCCTGTGATGGCTTCTAGTTACTCTAAGAATAATTAAGATAATTGCTCCATCCATGTGCAAGAGGTTCTGTGCATTGAGAATGTATTGTTGCTTTGTAATTCTTATAGGGAGGTCTTTTACCTAGGAAGGGCTCTTTAAAGGAAAATGTGGAGCCACCATGTAGCATAAGATTTTGAAAATGACATATTTGCTTTCTAACTTTAATCCCTTTCGAGTTATTCCCCTTTTGGCTTGAAACTTTATTCTAAAAAATGTGTCATATACATGTTTCTTCCCTCAGGATTAAGGTAGGGATTTCCATGAGCACATTTACGATCCTCTCTAGACCTCATTGTGCAATCTACACTATTCTTAGCAAACAATATATTAAAATAATAAATAATATTGCATATTTTTAAAAAAATACTAATTTATTCATATACATAGACTATTTATTTTTTTAATATAAATATAAATATTGTTTTTTTAATAAAAATAATCAAACTTTCTTTTGGGTGCATCCAACCTATTGCTCAAATCATATTCTTTAGTGATTTGGGTTGGGTGCACCCCAAATAGTGATTTGAGCCACAGGTTGGATGCAACCCAACCTGTTGCTCAAGCAACAGGTTGTGTGCAACACAATTTGTTGCTTAAATCAAGATGTTTTATAAATTATTGCTTACATTTTAGGGTTTGCGCACAACCTGTTGCTTAAATCAAGATATTTTACATATTATTGCTTGCATTTTAGGGTTTTGCTAGGGTTTAAGCTTTAGGGTCTGAGATTTAGGATTTAAGGTCTAGGTTTTAGGGTCTAGGGGCAAGGGTTAAGGGTCTAGGGTTCAGGGTCTAGGGTTTAGGGTTAACGGTCTAGGGTTCAGGGTTTAGGATCCAAGGTTTAAGGTTTAGAGTCTAGGGTTTAGGATTTACGATCTAGGGTCTAGGGTCTAGGGTTTAGGGTCTAGGGTCTACGATCTAGGGTTTAGGGCCTAGGGTTTAGGGTCTACAGTTTAGGGTTTAGGATTTTAAAGGGTTTAAGATCAAGGTTAAAGATCTAGGGTTTAGAGTCTTGAGTTTAGGAGGGTCAAGGAATGGTTTTGTTCTTGATTGCACCATGATAGTTCAATTAGTTCAATTAGAACATACATTTCCAATAATCATACAAGACCCTACAAACTGTTTTGGTAAGATAGTAAAGGTAACTATTTTGGTAAGGTAGTAAAGGTAAAGCTAAATGGTTAAGCTGTTTTAAGATGTCAGTGGCTCCTAGTCCTACTGCTACCTAGGTTTGCATAATTCATTAACCAAAAAGACCTTACTTAGGACAATATAGCATTTGGCATAGTTTTCTCCAATGCTTAGGTCAATGTAATGACATTTTCATCTACTTGTGAGATATAAACTTAGTAATAATATGAGCTTGGGATGTATGAGCATGTCAATGATGATTGGGATGTCTATGTCAACTTGAGTGATGGATAATGTGTACATTATCTATAAAATAAAGTCCATAGGACCATTCGTCATGTCTACTATTTGAACATGCTCCACTAGTACATAGGCCAATTGTCATGTCTAGCATTTCACTTTTTATCTTGAACATGCTGTAGTGGAGCTTATAGGTCAATTTTGTTAATAGTTTTACACACACACACACAACTTAGGCTTCATTGAAATTTGAAATATAGTAAATTAAGTAAAAAGCATATCAATGTTAATATTTATATGGATAGATAGATAGATAGATAGAGAGAGAGAGAGAGAGAGAGAGAGAGATGTTACAAATTTACACGTTTTTTCATCTGGAAAAAATGCTAAGTCTTGATCTCATACATCGTAGATGAGTCATGCTACTCGTTATAATAAAGTATAATAATATTTCAATATAATAAAGAATATTATATATACTTTTAAAAAGTAATTTTTCTTTTTATTCATATTCATAGACTATTTATTTTATTCAAAAAGTATAAATATTATTTTTATTAAAAATTGATAATAATCAAACCCACAATTGGGGTGCACCCAACCTATTGCTCAAATCAGTACTTTTAGTAATTTAAGGAGTAGGTTGGGTCACCCCCAATAGCACCAAGTTGTGTACACTCCAACCTATTGCTCAAATCAGTATCTTTTACTAATTTGAGAAACAAGTGAGATGCACCCCCAACTTGTTGCTCAAGCAATAGGTTGGGGGTGCACCCAACCTATTGCTTAAATCAATATTCCTTATTGATTTGAGAAACAAGTGAGATGCACCCCCAACCTGTTTGCTACACCCAACTTGTTGCTTAAGCAACAGGTTGTGCGCCCTCCAACCTGTTGCTCAAATCAATATTCCTTATTGATTTGAGAAACAAGCGAGATGCACCCCCAACCTGTTTGCTACACCCAACCTGTTACTTAAGCAACAGGTTGTGTGCACTCCAACGTGTTGCTCAAATTTGTTGTTGCTTAAGCAACATGTTGTCCAACCTATTGCTCAAATCATTATTTTTTACTGATTTGGAAAATAGGTGGATGCACCCCAACAACACCAGGTTGTGTGCACTCCAACCTGTTGCTTAAAGCACTATTTTTTACTGATTTGAGCAATAGGTGGGATGCACCCCCAACCTATTGCTGTGCACCCAACCTGTTGCTTGAGCAACAAGTTGTGTGCACTCCAACCTGTTGCTCAAATCAATATTTTTTACTGGGTTGAGCAACAAGTTGGGTGCACCCCCAACCTGTTGCTTAAGCAACAGGTTGGAAGCACCCCCAAGCTGTTGCTTAAATCAAAATATTTAATATATTGCATTTTAGGGTTTGGCTAGGGTTTAAGGTTTAGGGCCTAGGGTTTAAGGTCTACGAGCAAGGGTTTTCGACCACAAAATTCAAGAGGCATTGGCAAATAGGTTGACTTTAATGAACAAGTTGTCAACTAGATTGCCAATTCCAAGATATTATAAAGTGACATCAAAATAATTCCCAAGACCACTCTACATCTGATTTTAGAGATGAAGATTCAAGAGAAATAGATTCAATGCTAGATAATGGACCCACAACTCAGAAACACAAGACACTATTCACAAAAAGAAAGTATGTGAGTGTCAAGGGGCGACGAATCATGGCACCAATTCTAGAACCCAAGTAATGTTATCTGAGGAGAATATAGAAAGGACTCTTGTGTGCGTTTGTGGTAGGAAACTTTGCATAAGAAAAGTTGCAAAAGATCATTGTGAAGCCATGCACATCAACATTTGGAGTAAGACAAGGACTAATAGACATAACTATTTTCTTCAAGAATTTTCTTATTTTTTTCATCAAGGTGATAAGGACTCGAGCACAAGACACTATAAACCCAAATTGAAACCCATGGTTAATGGGACATCCATATGTAATTGAGGATATCAATGGTTAATTGGACTATCACATGGTACATATTGGACCATCGGGGCAGAGGTAAAAGACAAAGTGGTTCATAAAATTCATGGAAATGCCTACAAGCTTAAAGGGAAAGAAAGCACTAGAAATGCAACTACAACATTAAAGCAAATCCTTAGCAATCATGCATTACCACAGCCTCATCTTGCCCAAACAATGCCAGATGGAAGTGTGGAATGCCAACATTATCTTCCTTTGGAATGACAAAGAAGGTTGTGCTAGAAACAATGAATAAAACTTTACAAGATAGAGAAGAGAAGAGAGCATGATTTCAAGGGCAACCTTGTATAAAATTTGGCATGGACAGTTTTTCCATATCAAGACACCATCAAAGAAAAGGATGTCAAGATGCAAGACATGTGATGAATTGAAAAATGCCATTGGACATAGTAAATGTGAGCACAAGCGAGGAAAATATATAAGATGGCGAACAATCCATTTAACTCATGTGCAAGATGCTAAATTGTTGTATGCCTCTTGGAAAGAGGAAGCTACTGTGCATGTCAAAAAGTCCATGCGCATTACCATTGATGGCATGGATCAGAATACAATAACGTTACCAAGGTATAGACACCCCCCACTGCCATTGGAGGGTAGACATGGACTAAAAACACATTTGTGTGGAGTATTAGTGCATGGATTTTGACTCTTTTGCGATGTATGGATTGATTGCTTGCATGAACGCAATAATAACCAAGTGGCAACATCCATCATCACAGCAATACTGAAGGTCAGAGATGCACATGGATGTTTACCTCGCACCTTGCGTATACAGGCTGATAACAAGTACAAGAATAGATATATATTTGGTTTATGCTCTATTCTGGTTGGTTTGAAAATATTTGAAGAAGTGGAAGTTGATTTTCTTCTTTTTGGCCATAGACATGAAGACATAGATCAAATATTTAGTGTTATCTCTGGCAAGTTAAAGTCAAGGGATGTTCTGACATTAGAGGATATGATGTTTCGAATTGGGAAAATAATTAGAGGCTTGTGAAGGGAGGAATCAAATGTGGCTATCTTGGTGAGA
The DNA here is from genome assembly GCF_047967505.1 of Dipteris shenzhenensis. Lineage (NCBI taxonomy): Eukaryota > Viridiplantae > Streptophyta > Polypodiopsida > Gleicheniales > Dipteridaceae > Dipteris > Dipteris shenzhenensis. The sequence goes on along the minus strand of NC_141603.1, from coordinate 16,054,655 downwards.
ATGGTAGATTGGAGAGCATTCATAGAGACATTTAAAAGAGGGAGATCCACCACTTTTGCAACCTAGATATTCACATTCTCATGTTCATCGTCCGATGGTAGAACTACAACAAAACAATGGATTTCTATGTTTACTTATCGCATAAACTCTCTCTTCTTTGGTCCACAATATGGATATGGAAGTAGCAATTCGAACCCATTTTCAAAGAGACCACGAGCTGTGGGCTCAAGTCATTACCAACATTTGGCCAAAATAAAGGCCATTCTTCCTTAACATCATCTTCTAGCATTTTTTCAATGTCCTTTATCAATTGGTAGGTCATGCTAATAATAGCAATAGTGTGTTCCTTCCAAGAGGCCTTCCAATCAAGAAATCTCCGAAGCATTTCCTCCTGTATGCAGACAATATGGTTCTTTAGGTTCCCATGTTGTATCATGAGAATAGTTTTGCTACTACATCACTGGTTTTTCATCCTTTAAGAAAAAGCAAAAGTAGTGTGGAGCGCTATGACCTGTCAAAGCATCACCACCTTTTGTATGAAAGGTAGAATAAAGCTCTTCCAATCATACATTCTTTCAACCATGGAGCATACCGTACCTTCCTTGTGGTCACCAACTTGCCTCCCACATTTTCTTATAGTGTCATCCATTGTCTCCATGTCCTTGTGTTTTAGCTCTCTTGAAACTATGCTAAAAACCTGATTGATAATAGATATCCTCATGTGTGTGCCCAACTAACAAAAACTCAACTTCAATCTCATTGAAGATTTGATGAACGATTAGCATTGAAAAAAATGCAAAGAAGAGTACATTCTTATTCTCTCGTTCACAATTGTTTGCCTGTTTTCTCAAATTTGCTATAGGTGATCTTTTTCTACACGTACATTGTGAATTGCCTCCATAACAGATGTTACAACTTGATTGTTATCATGTAGATGCAAGCAGCCAATCCATATGTCTGCAAAAAGCCTAAATCCATGCACTAACACTCCACATACATGTGTCTTCAAAAAGTATTTTCCTTGTAGCTTCGGTGGCGTATTAACAAACTAAGGTAATGTTGTTGTATTCTGATCCATACCTTTTACAATAACACACATGTACACATTTGGATGGGAATAGCTTGCTCCTTCCAAAATGCCTATTTTACTCTAGAATTACGAACAAGTCTATGGTGAAATTATCTCTTTTTCCTGTATGATCCTCTTTGTTTTGGAGATGTTGCACTCTCAAGTGCTCGCTTATTTCATCACACTCACTATGCTTTGAATTTTTTTGCCTCTTTGGGATTTAAACATGTCCAAATATCTTCTTCCAAAGGGTATACAAAGTATGCAAAGATGCCCAAGCATGCCCTCTTTGCCTCATTGTTTCTCCAATAGATTTAAATACTTCTTTTTTTGTCAAACCTATTGAAAGATGCATTTTAGATAGATGAGGTTGGGGTAAGGTATTTTCATGAATGTAGTCTTTTAAAATTGTTGTTTTCACAACCATTGAGGCTCTTGTTTTGGGCCTTCCTGTGTTTATATGAATGCTAAATTTTACTCCATACTTTGCTTTATTAGTCAAATCCCAATATGTACCATATGATAATCTTGTAATAATGCGATATGCATTATTGCAAATACTTTTTTATTATAAGAGGCTTTATGTGTTGTCCTGAACTTTGCCTTTTTGTGTCGTTTATAAAAAAGAAAGAGAGTCTCGTGAGTAGGTATTCATTTCTTTTTCTCTCTCTCCTTTACCACACCTGTTCTCTACACCCCTTGATGTCATGTAAGTTAATGTAGCACATACATCTACGCTTACAATATATAGATTGCAATGCTTTTAGCATAACATCTTCATTCATTACTCTTATTCTCTTTCATTTCTTTTCTATATCTACCAGGATTCAATTTCTTTTCCTGCATTTGTATGGCCATTTTTGTTTCTTGTGTACATCCTTATTTGGATTTGTGCATAGATTTATTTCTCACTTTGTTTTCATGGGATGTTGCATCCTTGATCTTATCATAGTTAAAGTCAAATACCAAATAGTCCTTTGTTGATCTCATTCTTGTCTTTGATACAATCATTGGGCCATTCAAATCAATATCCATGTCATCCATGTCTGATAATCCAACACTTTTGAACTCTTTGCCCTTGTCAATGTGTGTGAGTTCATCCACTCCAGATAAGACATCACCTTTGAAATCTTTTTCTTTTTGGGTACCAATGAACTCATTCACTCTCCTGATAAGATATCACTTCTATAGCTGAGTGCATTGAAATCATCCAAGTCCGAGGGGACAACACTGATGATATCTATTTCCTTCTTGATGTGTGTGAATTCATCGACTCCATATAAGACATCGCCTCTGAAATATTTTGACTTCTTGGTACCAATGAACTCATCTACTCTTGATAAGATATCACCTCTATAGATGACAACACCTTTGATGTCTTTGCCCTTCTCAATATCCATGAATCCATCCACTCCAGATAAGGTATCGCTTTTGAATTCTTTTTCTTGCTCAGTACCAATGAACTCATCCACTCTTGATAAGATGTCACTTCTATAGTTGAATATATTGAAATCATCCATGTCTGAAGGGACAATGCTTGGCTCGTTGTTGGCATATTATTTAAGTCCTTTGAAGTTGTAGTATATCTTATCTTCATCATTGAAAAACACGTCTTTTTTTAATCTTTAAAGATTGCATGCTCCATCTCAAATCCTTTCCTTCCTTATAATGGGGACCATCCAATGAGGCTGCGTTATCATCCATAACATCATTAGTAACTTTCACAATCCTCATCTGTGCAAATGACCACTGATCCATAAACAAACCCAATTGTTCTTCTGCTATGTTCTTATTTGCAAAATATCTCCTACACTGAAATCCAAAGAGATGCACTTTGTATTCCCAATGATGTGTTGGAAAAGTCTCATCTCTATCCCATGTAATAAATGATTTGTTGAAAACATTATAAGGCATAATATCTCAAGTATTTCCACATCTCCATACTTATGCTTTAGCTCAACATGTGCACTAAGAATCTTTGATACAATAACTGCCACCTTATCTTCGCCAAGACTTTTAAAGTGACAAATAGAATTTGATCACTATCATGGATTGTAGCAAATGCAACTACTCTTTTGCAACATCAAATCACCTCCATCCCAAGAACAAAATTTGTAGCCATCTCTAGCAAGCTGCAACAACAATTATAAAGAACATTAGTCTCTTTTCAATGATCTACCTTTAGTTATAACTTTTTATTAAACTACTCTCTTTTATTTTACTTTTTATTAAATTACTTTATTTTATTTAAGTTTCATGGTGATACAAATTTATGAGGATCTTATTAATAAATATGGGTTTCCAATAATGGATTTAGGTTTAGCATTTAGCTAATGGGATCTATAATTTAAATTTGATATTATAGGTTTCAGGATAATACATGATGTTATAAAGATTTAAGGTCTAGCATTATTTTATTTCAAGAATGTCCAACTCACCATTAAAGGTATCTCAATGGGCATTTCAATGCGAGTGCCTTGAAGTGGCGGGGAGGAAAGAAGGGCTATGTGAATATTTATAAAAACATTATCTAGATAGATGAATAAAAGGAAATGATTTCAAAGAAGTTGAGAATCAACTCCGGAAGCGGATTGGCGAGAGGAGATCGGGGCTAAACGATGACGTCCATCAGGATTAATAGGGAGATACTTGTAACCCATCGAGTGGTTCAAAGAATTTGAAAAGACAATGGTTGTCAAAAGTAGCAGGGAGACTAGACAGAAGGATAAAAGACAATGAGTCAAAAGAAGTAGAGAATCAGCTCCAAAAGTAGATTCTTAAGAGAAAATTGAGGTCACATCACACAACGACCAGCCGAGGGATAAGGGAGGGGGATTATCCCCCAAGATCCTAATAATCCCTCAAGGGACCTAGGGAATGGAATGGTGAGAATGGAAGGAAAGAACAGAAGGAACGAAGCTATGGAATGGAGGGAAAGAAGCAAGGGAAAGGAATGGAGGGAACAAAATGAAGCAAGAGAAGGAATAGAACGAAAGGAGAGAGAATGGAATGACGCGACATAACAAAATGGAATTGAGGGTGAGAAGCGAAGGATAGCATGGAGGGAATGGAATGAAGCAAGAGAATGAGGGTGTGAGAAACGATGAAACAAGTCGGAGAAATAAGACACTGAGAGAGACAAAGAGTGTAAGGAAAGTACAACAAAAGAGAACACTAAGCAATAGAACTCACCAACGTACTAGGAAAAGAATGTCGTCAAGCAAGGAAGGAGTGTTATGAAGCAAGAAAGGATGTCGTGAAAGATAATGTCATGTGTCATGAAGTAAGGAAGGAATGTCATAGAGTGAGAATGTTGTACAATAAAGGATGCTTAAGAGAATGCCTGTACTTCTCTTTTTTAATTGGAATTTGAATCTCCCACACTTCTATTTTCTTAGTTCAAATTTGAATCTCCCAGTAGTCCCCTTTTCAAATTTGAATCTCCCCTCACTCCCCTTTTCAAATTTAAATCTACCCACACTCCACTTATCTTTCCTCTTCCCTTCTTCTCTCATTTTGATTCTCTCCCTTTGACTCTTGTTGGGTTAAGCCTCTAACTCTCCCATTCTCTCTCACTAATCTACCTCTTCTTGTCTCCCTACTTCATGACTACTCCTTCCCTACCCTTCTCTTCCTTCTCTTATACTTTCCCATCCTACCCGTTTCCTCTACCTTCCTTCTACCTTTCACTCCTCCTTATTTTGCTCTTCCTTTCGTGAATGACAAGACGTGGAATCGGCAAAAGAAAGGAGATGAAAACAAAGGAAACGGAGGAAACTGTTGATGGAAGAAAGGGAGGATAGAGGTGAGGAGGCAAACAACCATTCCTTACCCCCTAGTGGTTGCAGTGGCCGAGGGGTAAGGGAGGGGCTGGTAATCCCCTCTCCCTTACCCCTTGGCGGCGGCAAGGTCGTTAGGAAGATAATAAATTAATTAATTTAAAGTTTTAATTATAAACAAATTAATTAATTCAAATTATTTTTTAATATTAATTTATAGTCCTCTCCCTCATATCGGGTGGAGCTGCAACCCTTCTACTCTATTAGAGCCATGTTGGTTCTTTTGATTAACAACATCTTCGATGTCGTGCATCCAATTTTTTTAAGGGGACACTAACATAGCAAATATCATCCTCTTTGTAGCTAGCTAGTTGATCTAAACTATGCACCCTTTTCAATTTGTGCGGGTCATCTCTCAAGTTAGAGCATAAGTCTCCTAGGTGTGCATATCCCTAGGTGTTAAAGTTTCCAGTCTACAAAATTTTGGGTGCAGGTTAAAGCTTTTGAAGACTTGAGATTGTACTAATTGGAATGGCCTGATGTTGCTTCCTCAAACGCTCCCACAAACTATGAGACCACATCTTGTGTTCTTTGCACTGATGGCAATGTTTGAATGCATGCCTCTGCATCTGCAACTATTCCTTGGTGCTTCTCTACAAGGAATCTTTTTCCTTCATGTTGTTTCTCCCTCTACAAATCTTGTATTCATCTCTTCTGTTTCCATTTCGATACTGTGCCATTCTTTCCTCACCTTTATGCATTTGATCTAACCTATCTCACAGCCTCTCTTTGGTTCTTGTGCAAACTATGATGACCAAAATCTTGCCACAATGTTGAGTGAACCAATAGAATAGAGACCAACAAGCTTGTGAAGTGAGGCAACAAAGAAAGAAAATGAGTAATGGTAATAGAGGCTAGAGGATTTATCCTTACTGATCATGACCTTCCATAGTTTCCTAGTCATGAGCTGAGTCTTTATCTTGACCTTCCACAATGAATAGTTCATTGCCATCAAGCTTGCTTACTCCTATGAACTTCATACATGCAAGGGATGATTCCATCCCTGCCACATGAAAAATCATATGCCCTCATAAATCTTCAAGATAGTAGAGAAGAGATGAGAGAAAATGGCTAAATTGAGTGTAAAAAAACACCTTGACCTTTGATGCCCTGTAGAAAAATAGAAGAAAGATATGCCCAAGATCGAGAGTTCACAACACATGCACTTCACACATTCAAGGTCAGTAAATACTCAAAGAACACACAGTAAAATAAATTGTGATTTTATTGCAAAAAACAAACAATGAACCATGACCAACAATGGTGAGGAGCCATGTTGCTTTAGGAATCTAGCTCTAGGTGCCTTAGAGAGGGTCTTAGGTAAGCTAGGGTAGATAGGAAATACAATGGAGAGGCACAAGAAGTGAGGGACAATGGAATTACAAGGCTTCTACCATTCTTTTATATAAGGTCACAATTTTCTCGCAATTCTTTTGCTACTTCTATTGCTCCAACAAGAATCCACTAAATGAGTTTTACACAATCCTCTTTTGCTCCATTGCCTTCACATTCAAACTCACCCTAATTCCTTAAGGAAGCAAATCTTACAATACCTTCAACAATAGTATGCAAGATTAAAGAGACAACTATGCTTCATATCTAAAATATGAAACTTGCTAAGAAAATCGAAGCTAATCCAAACCCACTATTAATTAGTAGATTGATGAACCCTATCCAAAGAGAACAACGTTTCAAATGCCTATCATGATTAGATATGTTACAACTCCAAGATCAAGGCTTCAACCTCATGGAAGGGAATCCAATCACACTTCATGAATAGTGTACAACCCTCTATACCGTTGAGAAGACTCTAAGTGCGAGGTAGTTATTTCAATCAAAGCTGACCCAACCCCAAAGTCAATGTTAGGGCCTATGATACCTATTGCAAGTGACCAAGTTGCTTGGAAATGCTTGCCATGCCAAACATATAAAACCAAAAGTTAGTTATAACTATGCAAAAATATTATTGATACTTTACAGTACTTGCAATTTGCCAACGATCTCCTTATTTTTATCTTGTACTCAATTACCCTCCATAAGATCTTTTAGTTTCATAAATAACTTTGATCAAAATAGCTTAATTATGTATGCTATCCATCATAGCTATCTTGGAGGTAGGGTTGAAGAGATGTATGCAAGCTTCACATATTTATAAAATGCTCACTCATAATTCTATTATTATGAATGTGTATGTAAATCTACAGAGCCAAAAATATATACATGCCTGTGTTTTCTTTCTAGAGACCCTCCTTGAAAAAGGAGTGCCTAAGTGGGCTATCTTGCCATCCTCACCCTTGAGAAATGATAGCTAAAATGGGCAACCATGCTCTAAATTGGTGGAGAAATTAGCCATAACTTCATAAAATGCTTATTTTAATGCATGTAGCTTTACTAAATGGTGAAAAAAACATTCCAATTATTTAAATCATGTCTTTCCATTTCAATTGATATGCTACATGAACCTATTTGGACTTGTCAATTAAAAGATGTAGGTGGTCAACGTTTGGTTGGTTTTGGCAATTAAAATTGGAATTTTCATAAAAGATTTGCACAAACTAGTGCCTAATTTTCTAACATTCACCTTACAAAATATAATGATGCATGCACCCATCTAGATACATAGGCAAGCACATAAATCCACACACATATTGTCTACAATCCCATGTGCATGCACACCCCCACATTTGCTTCTGCCCACACTCCCCCATGAGGGTGAATGCAAGCACAATCAGATACAATAGCCAACCCCAAGAAGCTTGCATACACATGCACAAGTGCACACGTTTTTTTGGTGTGCACATGCACTATATACAAGTACATCATTATGTATGTATGTGACTTATCCTACATGTCCATGTCAATGCATGTTAACAATCAAGGTTGTAGTAGATCTAAACCATACTAAGGAACGGCGCCCCCCCTTCTACAATGGGGGGAATGTCGTTCTGTGAATGTAAGCTGTGAATGTAAGCTACACCAAAACATTTAGAACGTGGTTAGATATGGGCACTGACATCAAGGAAACATCAGGGAAACGCATTCCCTTGTTCTCGAAATGTGTTTAAACATGGTCGCTAGTGTTCTAGCAAGTGGTGCTACATAGGAGTGTCCATTCGGGCTTCTTTTCTGTGCGCATGGTTTGCTTCAACCCTCTCCAAGCCTACACTACCTCTCCTACTCACTCAACCCCAACTCCACTCTCAGCCCCCTTAGTTCTTTCAACCCCCCCTTCTCTCAACCCTTTGCCTCCACTCACTCGCCCTTCTCTAAGCCCCCTTCTCTCAATTCGAACCTCTAGCCTCTCCACTCTTAGCCCTCCCCTCAAGCCTCCTCTCAAGCTCACCTCATAGCCCTAGTCCCTCTTTAAAGTTTAGCCCCCTTTCTTCCAAGTTATCACTGCTACATTTTTTTGCAAGAGTCCCTACCCTTCTCACTACCTCTCTTCAAGTTTCATCCTCTTGAGGATCCCCAAGCCAAGTACGACAAAGAGAAAGGAGGAGCACACAATTGGGTTTGTCACAAAAAAGTAGAGACTCAAACCGAGTGTGTGCTCATTTATTGGGAGCAAAGGGCAATTTTGGCAGTAGAGAAGCCCACCATAAGGCAGGCTAGAGGTGTCGTGTTACAATGATGGGAGATGAATAGAGTGACACTACGAGTTGTTCTATTTAGGACATCATTGCATACTCTAGATGGGCCAACTTTTTCATTAAAGTTATTGACAATATAGGAGGGAAAGTCGACCAAGACAATGGCTAGCAGTCGGATGGAGGCCATTGAGTATGTAGGGGTAAAGCGTATATAGTGTTATTCAATTTATTTTCATTGGTGAGATCTCCAATAGGAAAATAGTGAGATTCTTAGAGAGAAGCACCGTTACCTTTCTATCACTCCTTAAAGGACACATCCAGAGAATAATCTATTGAAGGATATTGGTAAGTTAGATTGGGTGGATCCTACTATTGATATAAGTAAAATGATATTCTCTCTTTCATCTCGCCACCACTATATTTTGGCTATTTTTTGCAAGGTATCTCTTTAATATTCAAACACATGCTTTACTTAAAATTTCATCAGACTTTTTAAGATAAAAACTCATTTGAAGCAACTTCTTGTTGCTTCTGAATGGGATGATGCTTGGAGACCAAGTCCATTTTTTGGATGACACCTTTTGTGATGATGTTGATCTATCGCTCCATGTTACAAAGCCTATTCTCATGATGTTGAGGCTGCTTGATAGGGATAATCCTTATTTTAGGAAGGTATATAAAGGGTTATATAGGATGATTGAGACAATTCAAAGTCTTGTATGCTTTCTATGCTTTAAGGAAGGAGTTGAGGCGCTTACAAACCTCTCGGTAGATAGAATATCATTCATCTTTGGAGGCTACAACCTTTCTTAGGACCCAAAATTTCAAGGGCAGGGCCAAGAAACACGGATACAGAGGTAATGCAAGGATGAGAGAGAGTATTGAGACGACTTATCTAAAACAGAGCTAATAGGAGGAAAGTGCAAGAGAAGCCATCACATTACAAGCAAAGAAAAGGGTTGTTTAGTTTAAATAACGCACTAAATGACAAGTTTAAGTTCATTGGTGAAAGAACTATGGGGCAGATGCTCCATTGTTGCAACATTTGGAATTCACATACTCAACCAAGGTGCCAGCTCTTCACCTGTGAAGCGCTAGTGGAGCAATTTTGGAACCATTACATCTTAAATTAGGAATAGGCTTGGGGTTGAGAATACAATGATCTTGTACGTTAATGCAAATTTGTGTTTGCTTAACGAGTTCAAGACAAAGTGCACAGTCTTGAACCATATATTGAATTTCCACCTGATGAGGAATCAGGTGGATATTGTACGTTTATGCAAATTTGTGTTTGTTGAATTTCCACCTGATAAGGAATCAGACAGTGATGCAACAAAGGTTGCTCCTGAGCATGAGGATGACGATGGGTCCATGACCATCATGATTAGGCTGAGGAGGGAGAGGCCTCTATCACTATGCCACCTTCAAACTGTTACGTCTGGCTGCAGTCTGCTAACTCTGTTCTTTTGTCTATCATGTACTTGACTCGAGTCAAATTTTTTGCTTTGTAATCAGGCCTTCGGTCCCGAGGCTGCATGCCCAAGGCATAGCCTTCTTTTCTTCTCTTTTGCATATCATATGCTCTCTGATCTATAGTATTGTCGACTTCTGTGGCATTATCCACATTGCAAACATCTTCATGAATTTACATTTCATTTTATTATGGAATTTTGTATTTTCTTTAAAGTTAAAAGCTGAAATGAAAAGTTTAGAGCTACTGAGAGATTTTGTTTCAATGCTTCATAAAATAGTACCTTTAACAAGATTTGAAAAGCCTCTCACAAAAACCTCAGGTCCAACTTTGACGTCACAAAAAACAAACAAGAATTGAATGCTCAAATGGCATTATGACATTTCAGAACTTCTTGAGGTCTGGAAACCACACTGGGACCAGCTGCTCACTTAGCAGAAAGTAATGGGTGCTGCACTCACTGCTCCACAACGAAACCCAATCCATGCCTATGTAAAGACTTTACAGCTATGCAATCATAGAAGACCGTGAAGTCAACTTACCACACGTAGAAGGGAGATTCTATGATTGTTAATACACTAAAAAGCCTTAGATTGATGCAACTGCCAATGTCATTGAGCATCAATAATTGTAGGCAGTGATTAGCTCATTCCTCCTACACAAGACTAATTTGTTGGAGCTTCAGGAGGGCTTGTGAAAATGAGAGATGCATTAGTACCTCCAAAACCAAAAGAGTTTGTAAGGACTGCATGAATTGGCCTGGTGACTGAAACAGTTAGTGGTGTGAAATGATCGTGAAAAACTGGATCTGGCTCATCCACATTCAATGTTGGTGGAGCAACACCCTGTTCCAATTGCCAAAATATACCATTAGTCAAAAATTTGTGTAAGCCTCATAACATAGAAAATCTGAAAGTCGTGGCCAACTCAGTTCAACAGGTCAAACAACTGTAATCAAATCATCTCAGGCTTTGTACTTCAACTTCTTATCCCTTCCTAACTAAGAAACACATGGCAGTGGAGTTTAGGAATACGAGCTTTCTGTACTTCAAGGCCTGCTCTGAATCCCTAGAAGTTAACAAATACACATGCAAACAGGATGCACTTTCCTTGCAGTACTATTACCTTTTCATTGAGAACTAAGCATAGCAGGGATGTCCCATTGTAGTAAAAAATTTTGTATTAGAGGCTTCTGGTGTTGCAAAATATCTGAACATATCTACTTCTAGCTCAAGTCCTAGCTTCTGGTACCATGTTAGAACATGCAACGGAAAATGTAATTGCACCTGCGCCTCTAGATCCTACAACACATATACATAGAAATGTAAATCACACACTCAGACAACAAGATATGGCAACCAATAACTAAAGAGAAGTCCAGATCCGATTTGAAGCGTCTGCTCTAGCTGAAGACGGACATCCAATGCTGTCATGTATGAAAAGAGGGCACCTCAACACACATCTCCAAATGCCCTCCAACACCACTCACCTAGATCCCACTCCACCTCGCGAAGGGGTCAGCCCTCCCACAACCAAGGCACCACCATGACTTTTCCTGGCCCAAAGTGATTGGTGTTGGGTTGATGATCCAACCCTTGCCCAGACAGCCCACAACTCTGATTCCTCACCACTCGAGTAAATCCACCTGGCCCAAAGTGATTGGTGTTGGGTTGATGAACGGCGCACAACTCTGATTCCTTGCCACTCGAGCAACTCCAAGCCCCATCCAATTATGAAGGATAACCATCTTACCACGCCACCTTGACTCTAGTGTTCCTCATGCCATCCGATCCTATCCACAAGAAGATGCACACCAAGTGCCTAAGCTGCCCCATGCAACCCCTGTCACCGTCCACCAAGCGACCTTGGCTCTAGTGTTCTTCGTGCCATCCGATCCTACCCACATTGACAGTGTACCCAAAAAACGTGTTTCTAGCAAGCGAAACACTTAGAAACGTTTCTAGACGAAACGTTTCGCCAAAACGGGCAAAAGCCATTGCATTGGACGAAACCCCTACTACATGTAGGTTGTCACTTGTGTCTTGACTCTTTTGAGAGTGCTCAATGTGTGTATGTATATTTGAGAGCTCTTTTGAGAGAGAGAGAGAGAGAATCTGAAGATAATTATTTATGTTTTATATATAATTCATATAAAATACATTTTTAAAACCCGTTTCTAGACAAACCACCTGGCAAAATCTAGAAACATTTCTTGTCACACTGACCCACAAGAAGAGGCACACCAAGCGCCTTAGCTGTCCCATGCAACCCCTATGACCACGATGCTCAAAATGCACTTTGGGGCAGCTCACGTCCGTACAGCTCCATCTACCGTACACACATACGGATCTGAAGCGGCGTCGTACACTGCTCCCGTGAGCAATCCGAAACCTGCACTCCAGTCTTACTGCTCCCATCCGTACAACAGCAACCTGCTGTACATCTGTGTTTTCCTGCACAGCTTCGTCCATACAGTGCCGCCATCCATACAACGTACGGATCCCGTACTTGCATTCAGTACTGCACGTGCCAGTACAAGTCGTCGTATTGTGTGCCGTACAATTGCGTGAACCCCGAAATTCCATACAGGTCGTGCATTCCCGTACTATACCTTCCGTACAAGTCCTCCGTACTCCGAGGTACCTGCCTGCAATCAGCATCCGTACAGCCGTACAGTCCATACTGTACGGACTGTTGCAAGTCTTCAAAGCAGGTACTTGCAGAGGGTGCTTGTTTGCAGGGTTTTCTTTGCAAGTGGACATTGGAAGGAGTTTTTGTCAGGCTTTTGTGCATATAGCCATTGTTTGGCTTAGTTTTTGGAAGCACATTTGGAACTTTGGCAGACAAATTGCAAATTTGGGGCTTTCAGTCAATTTGCCCTCTTTCACTTGCAATTTTACCCCAACATTTGGAGCTTTTGGTTTGAACTGCAATTTCATGTATTTTTGGGGGTTTCAGTTAAATTGACCTCTTTTAAATGCAATTTCCCTGAAGAAGTTGGGGCTTTTGGCATTCGGATGCAATTTGGCAGTTGAAAGACCAGTTGGGAGATTTGCAAGCAATTCTGGACTCAGTGTGAGTCAATTTGCAGACTTTTGCCATTTTTTACAGAATTTCTTCACAGATTTTTGGGCATTTGCAGAGCATTGTGGTGCATTAAAAGCCTTTGATAGGCTGTGACAGTATTTATCACTGTGGGCAGATTTTCTTTGGCAGATTCTGGTTGTGCATTTTACATCCCCGGAAGGGATTTTACTTGTTCAGTTTGCTGTGTATTTGAGTTTATCTAGCAAAAGTGGCTCAGAACAACCCCAATGAGGTGCTTGGAGTCCTCACACAGGAGGATAAGTTAGATGGCACTAACTACTCCTTGTGGAGTTTTATGGTTCGCAACATCTTGGTTGGGAGACATCTTTGGGATTATGTCAATGGAGATGAAGCAAGACCAAACTCTGTGGCTAAACCTGTCACTCCTACAACTGGAGGCAGGGGTAGAGGTCAAAATGCAGCACAAGTAATTGGAGCTGCTGCTCCAGTGGCTTCCACAGCGAGCAAAAAAGATGGGATTCTAGGGATGCACAAGCTCTATCAGTGATTTCTCTTTCTATCAAGAGGTTCATTTTTCCTCACATTCGGTCATGTAAGACCTCAAAGGCAGCTTGGGAGATATTGGAGAGTATGTTTGCAGCAAGAAATGATGCCAGAGTTTCCTTCCTGAAAAGAGAACTTTCTCATACGCATATGGATGAGGGAGATTCCACGAATACTCACCTCACAAAGATTCAGGATTTGAGGGAGCAGTTGCTAAATATTGATGAAGTTATTCCGGATTCAGAGATGATTACCACCACTCTGAATTCTCTTCTTCAGTCCTATCTTGGTTTCCACACCTCGCTGAATTTGTCATTGAGGGGGGGTAGCAATCCTCTTTCTTTTCACGAGTTGGTAGGACTTCTGTTGCAGGAATAATAAACAGGAAGAAATATGGCAACACGGGCTGGCGAGCATGCCATGCTTTCAAAGTTTAAGCCCAAGGGAAAAGGGCAGCAAAAGCAACATGCCAATCAGCTTGCACATCTGATTGCACATCAACATAAACCTGATTCAGGACAGCCCTCTTATAAGGCTAAGGGTGATACAAATAAGCCTAGGAAGAAGGGCATTTGTCACTACTGCAAGAAGCCAGGTCATTATATTGATGAGTGCAAGAAGTGCATAGCTAAAGAAAAGAAAATGGATTTAGGTATGGCTATGTCAGATGCATCAACTCCTCATGCACATGATGGGGGAGATGTTATAGCCAACTTTGTGGAAGAGCACTATGCCTTTTTGTCTTGCATTTCAGATTTTTCAGTGGGTAGTTAAGATGCCACAGCCACTATTGAGGATGACCCTTATGCTTTCTTGACTTACAATTATGATCCTTCAAAGGATGCATGCTCTCTCAGTGTCAATGAGACACTGAATACTTGGTATTTTGATAGTGGTGCTTCTAAGCACATCACTTCTAAGAAGAGCCTTTTTGCATCTTTGCATCCTCCACCTACTAAAAAGAAGGTGACTTGTGCAAATAATTCTTCTTATTCAATGTGTGGAGTGGGGGACATTATCCTCACATCCACTGATGGCACAGATTTCAGAATTTCAGATGTTCTCTATATGCCAGGTATAAAAAAGAATTTGTTTTCACTGTCCTCTCTCAATAGAGGAGGATTTTATGTTATATTCGATGATGCTAAGTTTGCAGTCAGAGACAAAGAGAATGACTATGCTTTAATGTTGTCTGGCACTTTGTATCCGGGTCATTTTCAGCTTGACATATATGAAAAAAGATCCAATCTTGCATTTTCAGTGAGCACTCCCACTGCTGTGATGCTGAATGCGGAGTTACGGCATGTCGAGTATGGACACATGAGCTATGGCAACTTAATGACACTTCAGAAGCATGCTATGGTTGATGCATTGCCTCCTTTGGAGTCACCTCCTTCTCATGCATGTAAGGGTTGCATCCTTGGCAAGATGCATAGATTTCCTCTTAAGAAGGATGGTGCAGTGAGAGCTACACGTAAATTACAACTCATTCACAATGATGTCTGCGGTCCCATGAGGACACCTGCTTTTTGTGGTTCTCTCTATTATGTTACATTCATAGACGACTTCACCAACTACACTTGGGTCTATGGTCTTAAGGCAAAATCAGAAGTGTTTATGCATTTCAAACACTTTGTGGCTATGGTTGAGAATGAAGGTGTAGACACTTCGCGCAGATAGAGGGGGGGAGTATATGTCTCATGAGTTTAAGGCATTTTTAAAGGAGAAAGGCATCACGCATTAGCTTACAGTGAGGCTTACACCTCAACAAAATGGTAAAGTTGAGCGCAAGAATCACACTCTTATGGAGATGGATGGATGCATGCTTACCAGTAAAAAGTTGCCTCACAGGTTTTGGCTCAAGGCCTCATGTGTGCAAACTATGTTTTGAATCGGGCTCCCACAAAGGCTTTGAAGACCATCACTCTTTATGAGGCATGGCATGGAAGAAATCCTTTAGTAGACCACTTCAGAGTTTTTGGTTGTGTTGCATATGCCCACGTGCATGTGGAGTTTCGACATAAGTTGTCAGATAAGGCACTTAAATGCATTTTTGTTGGGTACAGTGCACAAAGCAAAGGCTATTGTCTCTACAATCTTGCTTCTCGCAAGATTCTTGTGAGTAGAGATGTTATGTTTTTTGAAAATTCAGCACATACACATGCTGAATTTACACTTCCAGCTTCTTCAGATGATGTTTTGGAGGGGATGCTTCCTATAGCATTTGGTTCCCCACCTGAGGCTCATGCTGAAAATCAGAATTTACAACAACCTCCTCCTCATCCACATGCCCCGATTCAGCCACAAGCTGATTTTGTACCTCCGCAAGGTGTGGATGAAGTTGTCAGGCAAGAGATCCAAGAGATACACGCAGCCAAAACAGTCCCAAATTGGTTGCTATAGACTCTCAGGGAGAGTAGGCTTGAGGCCCCATTGCCTGGCAGGACTCGTAGTGCAGTAAGGCATGCAGGGGGGTCTCTTTCAGTGCACATAGCTTATGCAGGTACTCTTCTTGATGAAGAAGAACCTGACTCTTTTGAAGAAGCAAAGGATAATCTGCATTGGATGCATGCCATGCACAATGAATTGCAGCCCATTGCGAAAAATCAGACTTGGGATGTTGTGGATTTGCCATCAGGTAAGCATGCCATTGGTACCAAGTGGGTTTTCAAGGTGAAAAGAAAGCCAGATAAGTCTATTGACAGGTACAAGGCAAGGCTGGTTGCCAAAGGCTATGCACAAAAGAAGGGCATAGATTATGAGAAGACTTTTGCTCCTACATCCCGGATGACCACAATACGGTCAGTTATTGCCATGGCTGCAAATTTTGTTTGGAATGTTCATAAGTGGGACATAAAAACAGCTTTCCTTAATGGGGACTTGTAAGAAGAGGTTTATGTCAAACAACCTCTTGGATTTGAACTTTCTCGCAATGCACTTCAAGTTTGCAAGCTTAACAAAGCTTTATATCGGCTGAAACAAACCCCACGTGCATGGTATGCCAAGATTGATGCATTCCTGGCAAGTAAGGGGTTACATAATAGTCCCAAAGAGATTTATGTCAAACAACCTCCTGGATTTGAACTTTCTAGCAATGCACTTCAGGTTTGCAAGCTTCACACAGCTTTATATGGGCTGAAACAAGCCCCACGTGCATGGCATGCCAAGATTGATGCATTCTTGGCAAGTAAGGGGTTATATAATAGTCCCATGGAAAGCACCCTCTACATCAAGAAGGATGGGGGGGATATTCTGGTCATCATATGTAGAGGACATGCTACTCATAGGGTCAAATGAGGAAATAATTGCAGATTTTAAAGCTGAGTCGAAAGCTGAATTTGACATGACAGATTTGGGCATGTTAAATTTTTATTTGGGGATCCAGTTTATGCAAGACAAGCGTGGCATCGTTATGTCTCAATCCAAGTATGTGCAAAAGCTCTTGGATAGGTTCAACATGCATGATTGTAAGCCTATGGCCACTCCCATGGAGCCGGGGCTGAAGCTTACTATGTATGATGCAGGTGAATCACTGGATGTCACAATTTACAGCTAGGCTGTTGGATGCCTCATCTATTTGTGCAATACACGACCCGATATTCAATATGCAGTATCTCGGGTGAGCAAATATATGCACAGCCCAAAGACAACACATTGGCAGGCTGTAAAACGCATCTTCCGTTATTTGCAAGGCACAAAGTCTTATGGCTTGATGTTTCCCAAGGAGGGTGACTTGCGCGCTTACGGTGATTCAGATTGGGCTGGAGACTATGATAACAAGCAGTCCACTAGTGGTAATTGTTTCTTTTTGGGCAAAGCTTGCATTTCTTGGCTAAGCAAGAAGCAATCTACAGTGGCTACTTCCTCATGTGAAGCTGAGTATAGGGCAGCTTTCACAGCGACAATTGAATGTGTTTGGCTGCGACATTTGTTGTCACGGGGGCGTGACATTCTAAGTACTACAAGACCGTGACAACTTTGGTTTTAAAAGTCCAAGCGTGGGCTTAATAATGTGTAATTAAACGCGGCATGGTGTCTAGCACATAAGCGTAATTAATCCCTAGGCCCAAAGGCATTCCAAGGAATTAAAAGAGTGGTTGTTGGAAAATGATGATGTGGCATTTTTAATGGGCCCCCTAGAGGGCCATGTACCTTTAGTGGCCCCCCTAGAGTTCCAGGTGGCTCTAGTGCCTTCTACATGCTCCTTTGCCATTCCTGGACCTTCCTGGGCCTTCTAAACTTCACATGTGTGGTTTTCTCTCTCATCTTCTCCCTTTGTTGAGATTTTGGACTGGTTTTTCAGCCTCCTTCAGCTGAATTCCGTTTTTCTTCATAACTCCTCACCCGTTTGGATTCCTCGACTCCCGTTTGGCCCGATGGCTTCCCCTCTGCCTCCCCTTCGTAGTGATATGCTTTTCCCTCCGTGCGTTTGGTAGAACGGGCAGAGCTGAGCACTTCTTTTGCTGGTCGAATTTGCAAAAGTGGCTTTTTCTGGACCTTTTTTCTTCTACCGCCTCCTGGGCCTCTCCTCTTGCAAAGCTACAGCTTTCTGTTGAATTTCGAGTGGTCCGACACGCCGGTTGACTGGTTTTTCTCAGTTTTGGAGGACTTTCCGGCGATGAAACTTCTCCAAAACCTTCTCAATGCATTCCTCTCTGAAGCACACTTCTTTTGAGCCCAAGAACTCCCACTTCCTCGCGACAGAAGTGCTTCTTTTCGCATTTTTCAGTGAAATTCTTGCTGGTCGGCTCTTGTAAATGCTCTTTCGCACTCCTCTTTGGCTGAGAATGCAATTGGGCGTTGGCTACTATGTCCTCTTGGCGATTGAGGACTTGGTTCGAGTTTTCAGGGCTTGGTGAGTTGTGATTTTGCTACTGCAATTTCTTTTTGCCATAAGCTATTGGTTGGCCTCGTGTGCCGCCTCTTTCTTGGCTCACAGGTGCCCAGGCAATGCTACATGAGTCATTCTTTGGTTGGGTACTTTGCTGATTTTATTTTGGAGCTTTGAAAAGCTTTGTGAATGCCATCTGGAAACCACTCAAAGAGAGTGCAGCTGGGGTGCAGTGTGATTGCATCTGGACAGCCAATGGAATTGCACTCGGAAAAGAGAATGCCTTTGGGTTGAGCCTACGGGTTAAGTGCACTTATGTGATGGTGTTATATGCTTGAAAGCCTTGCGAAGGCTTAGTGAATTGGGGCTGCGTGCTCAGTTGCAGGGAAGGTCTCCCAGATGCAACTTGTAATCATTTCACTGTGAAATATAAAGAAATACCGAAAGGGGCGCCACGGTGTTTGGGGCCAATCGGGTGCACTTGTCTATGTCTGTTGAGCAGGGGCATTCTAGCCTCCATCCCTTTTTCAGTGGTTTTGTTTGTGAACAAATGGGTAAATGCCAAATGGTGATCATGCAATGGTTAATGGTTGTGATATATGCTTTGTGAGCTGTAAATAAGTGCTGAAGTGATTAAAGGTTTAGTTCCACTGCCCTCTGAGTGATTAGAGGCCGGTTTCATTGGTTCCATTGCCGGGATACCACACACTCTTTCTCAAGAGGTGGGCCTCGGTAGTTTGGTGGAAGGATATCTTTGCTGCACTTTTTGACAGCTGAATATTACAACCATAAACATGGTGAGTACCCATGAGCAAGAGAGCTCCACAACTCCTCAAAGGAGAAGGCAGGAAAGCCTTAATGATCCAGCTAGTGTACAGCTGCAGGGAGCACAACAAATGCCTTTTGAGCAGGCCACACATGAAGCTACAACTGAGCTCAACGGTGATACTAGTTCTAGCAGTGAGTCAGATGATGCTACTATGTTGAATGCACAGCTTGCAAGTGCAGTGACTGCTTTGACTCAGCGGGCTCAAAATTTGGCTCAGATTGTGCAAACAAATGCCAAGAAGAAGAAGAAATCAAGAAAGCACAAGCATGGAAAGAGTGAGTACACACATGCATCAGCTTCTCATGGCGGACCGCACACTCATGCATCAGTTTCCCATGAGGGACAGCCATCAAAAATGACTCAGAAAGTGACTTCCAAGAGAGAGGAATCGCCCAAAAGAGCACTTGAGAAAGAGGTACAAAAAGTACATCCACTGCAACAGTATGAGCAGCCAGCACAAGGCCTTGGTTTGGGTATTTCTACTCCTCAAAATAATAATGTGCAGTCCATAAATGTGGCTCAACCACCTCAGCCATATTTGAGGCAGCAACCTGAATATTTTGGTACAGATTCTATCTTTGATGCTATGTTGATTTCACCGCCAATTGGGCATAGAAAACAAGCCATGTATGACAATGTGGGAATGCAGCCAGGCATGCAAGCCACAGCATATGCTCCCATGCCTAATGTTCAGCAAAGCATGGCTCTCCCTAGTCAAGGGAATGCTGCAAACATACAGCCATCTTTGGGACAGCCAATATCAAATGTATATAAAGAATTTAAGGATGGTGGTTCTCATGTCAAGTTTGATACATATAATGGAGTACAGGACAGGTACAAAGCCCTCACATTCCTTCAACAATTTGATGCTGCATTTCTTGGGGGTTTGTTTACAGAAGCATCCAAGATGAGGAAGGTTGCCACATTTTTGAAAGGCAATGCACTTAAGTGGTACACTAACCTTATGCTTCATGGAGATGCACCTGCTACTTGGCTGGAATTTAAGCAAGTGTTCTCTTCTACTTGGCTTACTCCAACTTTTGAAGTTGAAGTACTTTCACACTGGCATGACTTGTCATACAAACTTTGCAAGAATCTTGATGATTACACCTAGAGGTTTTGGGATGTTTTGCTGCCATTGAGCTCTTATAGGCATGTTTCTTTGAAAGAGCAAATAGAGAGGTACTGTTGTGGATTGCCTAGTGAGCTACATGATTATTGCATCAAAACCAAGGTGGGTTCTATGACTCAATTAATTGAGAATGCAAGGACAGCATATGCATGGATGCAGGAGAAGAATTTGGGCTTTATGGACAGCAAGAAAGAAGACAACAAACGGGCTGCCAAACACCAGGATAAGGACATCAAATCTGTAAATTAAAATTATGGCAAACGACCGTTTCAAAAGGGAGGAAAAGCCCAATTCAAAGCTGGTCAAAGGCGTGGACAGCCTAATAAACAGCCCCGTACCAAGTTATCTGATGAAGAGAAAAAGTCACTCATGGAGCAAAACAAATGTTTTATATGCAAAGGAGAGGGACACCGCTCTTATGATTGCCCATTCAAGAAAAGAGACAGGTCAGATGATGATAAGAATGGTGATAAACAAGCTGATCGGAAGGGCAAAAAGCCTAAACCTTCTGCAGGACTTCTTCCAGATGTGATTGGGAGTTTGCCACATGCACATGATGAAGAGGAAATGAAAAAGATTGAGATGTGCAGAGCATGGGGAAAAATCAGAAATCAGAATTGTTTGTTTTTCTTTGATTCTGGGGCAAAGGCAAATTTCATAACTCCTGATATGGCAGGAAGGCTTGGCATTGAGCCTGAGGAAATGGGGCCATCCGGCATGTGTGATATGGCCAACCCTAAACTCAACACACCTGTCACTCCTATCATTGGCAAGTTGAGGATGCATATCCAGGGATATTAGGATGCAGAGGACTTCTACATTATGCCTTTGCCAGAGTGTGATGCTTTGCTTGGGATGCCTTGGATGTACAGGGTGGGGGCTGATGTGCAGATGAGAAACAAGAAGATTTCTATAACTCATAGAGGCAAAAATCATGTACTTAATGTAAAGTTGAAAGGGGAGTCCATCCCTGTAGTTTCAGCTTCTTGTATTTCCAATGTAATAAAGCGTCATATTTCAGCGTACTTGATTTTTGTCAAAGAGGATAGCCAACCAGTTCAGGAGGGCTCTACTCTTTCTGCTTTAGATAGAGAAAGGGCTGCTTTTATTTCAGATTTTCAGGATTGTTTCTCAGATGCACTTCCTCAAGAATTACCTCCCAAGAGGCCCCAGGATCATCAAATTGATATAATTCCAAGAAGCTCACCGCCTAATATACCTCCCTATCGTGTCAGTAAGGCACAACATGAAGAGATAATGTCACAAGTGAAGGAACTCTTGGAAAAGGAATTAATACAGCCAAGTAATTCTCCTTACTGTTCCCCTGTGTTGCTTGTGCAAAAGAAGGATGGCAGTTGGAGAATGTGTATTGATTATAGGGCCTTGAATAAAGTCACAATTAAGAACCGTTTTCCAATTCCACGCATTGATGATATATTGCATCGGTTGGAAGGTTCCTCAATGTTCAGTCGTATTGACCTTAAAAGTGGATACCATCAGATAAGGATACGGCCTGAAGATGTCTACAAGACTGCCTTCCGCACTTCATTTAGCTTATATGAGTTCCTTGTGATGCCTTTTGGTTTGACTAATGCACCTGCCACTTTCAATAGAATGATGGACAGAATTTTTAGAGCACACAGAAAGTTTGTGGGCACTTTCTTCGATGACATCATTGTGTTCTCTAAAAATGAGCAGGAGCACAGGAAACACCTCACTATTGTGTTTCAAGAGTTGAAAAGACACAAGCTATTAATAAACACCAATTCTTTATGCATGAGATTCATTTTCTCGGTCGTATAGTGTCAAAGGATGGAGTCAAGATGGATCCTGCAAAAGTTGAGGCCATAAGGAGTTGGCCAATTTTGAAAAAATCTGCATGAAGTCAGAAGCTTTCTTGGGTTGTGTTCATACTATCAGAGGTTTATAAAGTACTTTGAAGAAATTGCTTCTCCCTTGCATGCTTTACAAAAGAAAGCTGTACCGTTTCGGTGGGGACCAAAGGAAAATGCAGCTTTTGAAGAGCTGAAGCAAAAATTGTGTTCTGAACCCGTTATTATCTTGCCAGATCTTGCAAAACCCTTCGCTGTAACTTGTGATGCATGTGGGAACAGCATAGGAGGCACTTTGATGCAGGATGGCAGAGTGGTTGCATATGAGAGTAGAGTTCTCAAAGATGCTGAATTGTACTTGCAAACATACGAGAAGGAAATGTTAGCAGTGATACATGCTTTGACCACATGGAAACATTACCTTCTTGGAGCTGATTTTTATGTGCAAACTGATCATCAGTCACTTAGATATTTTCTCACGCAGAGAAAATTATCTGAAAAGCACATGAGATGGGCTGAGATGGGCTAACTTCCTCTCAATGTTTCATTTTCAAATTGTACATGTACCGGGTAACAAAAATGTCGTGGCTGATGCACTTTCCAGGAAACCACAGCCTGAAGCAGTCTCCAAGAAACCTAGTGTTTCAGCAGTGAGCATTGCTTACAACAATGTGTTAGATGTGATGAAAGATCAGTATGTTAATGATGCTGGTTTTTCAACTATTTATGATCAGCTTTCTGATGGTCAAAGGCATGATCACTATATGTTGAAAGAGGGTTTCATTTTGATGCATGGACGACTCTGTGTCACTGATCAGATGCGACAGAAAGTCATAATGGAAAGTCATGCTCCTCCATATGCAGGACATAGGGGAATTACAGCAACAATTACAGCAGTGGAGCAATACTTTTATTGGCCATCTTTGAGGAAAGATGTGGAAGAATATGTGAGAACATGCATGGTTTGTCAGAAAGTAAAGTTTGACAGGCAGAAGGCACCTGGGTTGTTACACCCTTTGCCAATTCCTGATAGACCATGGCAAAGCATAGCTATGGATTTTGTACTCCTACTGGACATGATTTTGTACTCCTACTGGGTTGTTACACCCTTTGCCAATTCCTGATAGACCATGGCAAAGCATAGCTATGGATTTTGATCTTCCACGTACTCCTACTGGACATGATGGATTGTGGACAATAATTTGCAGGTTTAGCAAACAAGCCCACTTTGTGCCAGTAAGAAAGAAAATTACAGCAGATCAAATTGCCAAATTGTTTTTGCAGCATGTCTTCAAGTATCATGGGATGCCTGAATCCATAATCAGTGATAGAGATCCGGGGATGACCAGCCTCTTTTGGAGAGGACTGTTTGAAAATATGGGCACTACGCTGAATTTTTCGTCATCTTTTCACCCTCAGTCTGATGGACAATCGGAGCAGGAAAACTCTACCATCTTGGATATGTTTAAATGCTATGTCTCAGACCACAAAAGCAAATGGGAGCATTATTTGCCTTTGCTGGAATATGCTTACAATAATACGGTGCACACATCCACAGGTAAAGCACCTTTTGAAATAGTGGAAGGCGCCAGGAAGATACCTCCCATTTTGCATACAAAAGAGAAAATCTTCGAAGCTGATCGTTTTGTGGAAAGCCTTGAAGAGGCTTACAAGAAGATCAAATATGCCTTGCAAAGAAGTCAAGACAAGCAGAAAAGAGCAGCAGATAAGCACCGCAGGGAATTGGTATTCACAGAAGGTGATTGGGTTTTGCTGCATTTTCAGAAGGCAAGGCTGAAAAATAAGAAAGGCAAGGAAAGGTTGTACACAAAGCTGAACATGCGTTACTATGGTCCTTTCCAGGTTTCTGAAAAGATAAACGAGGTAGCTTACAGGCTGAAGTTGCCTCCGCAATGGAAGATACATAATGCCTTTCATGTGAGCTTATTAAAGCAATATCATGGAGATATTCCTGAGGATGTACCTGATGAGGTGCAGCCTGAAGTGGAAGAACAAAATGAACTTCTGGTCCCAGAGCAGATTCTGGCACACAGAGATAGAAAGCTCAAGGGTAAAGTTATCCCTCGCTACTTGGTAAAATTTCAAAATTACCCATCACTTGATGCGAAATGTATGGAGGACAGCCAAAAATTGCACTCGGAAAAGAGAATGCCTTTGGGTTGAGCCTACGGGTTAAGTGCACTTATGTGATGGTGTTATATGCTTGAAAGCCTTGCGAAGGCTTAGTGAATTGGGGCTGCGTGCTCAGTTGCAGGGAAGGTCTCCCAGATGCAACTTGTAATCATTTCACTGTGAAATATAAAGAAATACCGAAAGGGGCGCCACGGTGTTTGGGGCCAATCGGGTGCACTTGTCTATGTCTGTTGAGCAGGGGCATTCTAGCCTCCATCCCTTTTTCAGTGGTTTTGTTTGTGAACAAATGGGTAAATGCCAAATGGTGATCATGCAATGGTTAATGGTTGTGATATATGCTTTGTGAGCTGTAAATAAGTGCTGAAGTGATTAAAGGTTTAGTTCCACTGCCCTCTGAGTGATTAGAGGCCGGTTTCATTTGTTCGCTGATCTTCGTCTCTTATTGGAGGGTCCTTCTCCAATTCTCACTAATAGCCAGAGTGCTATAGCAATGGCAAAGAATCTTGTGTTTCATGCTCGCACGAAGCACATTTAGGTTCATTATCATTATGTCAGAGAGAAGTTACATGTAGGGGAGATCAATATGATCTATGTGTCAACACATGACAAGGTTGCAGACATCTTCACCAAAGTGTGAGTTGGAGAGTGAGAGCAAAGTGTGTGAGCAGGAGAGCAAGAGAGTCGGAGAGTGAGAGCTGAAAGCAACAGTTGCAAAATAGAAGAGAAGAAGTACAACTGAAGAGTGTGATAGGTTTTGTCTAAGTGACAAAACCTTATCCTTCACTAACCGTAGTTAGTGAACTAACTGTGGTTAGGGGGAAAACCCTCTAAAATGAGGGAAAAGTGCCCCTAACCTACTTATTACATTACATTGGTCACTGCTAAATTATAACAATAATTCTAACACCCCCTTGCAATGCCAATGTCATGTACAAGGAAATCATCAATCACCAAAAGGAGATAAGTTCAAGGCACTGCGAAATGCCTCAACTTTTTCATGTGGAAGTGCTTTGGTGAAAATGTCTGCAACATTGTCATGTGTTGACAGCATGCAACTTCCTGACGGCAAGCTGTACGGCGATGTACAACAATGTGTACGGCGATGCAAAAAGTATAGTCCGTATAGATTGTACGGACGACAGGCCTGTACGGATGGGCAGCGATCTGTTGTTCTTGGAGCAGGAAGCTTGCGAGCAACGAAGCAAGGAGCAGGGTCAACCTGCTCTAATACCAAATGTGAGTTGGAGAGTGAGAGCAAAGTGTGTGAGCAGGAGAGCAAGAGAGTCAGAGAGTGAGAGCTGAAAGCAATAGTTGCAAAATAGAAGAGAAGAAGTACAACTGAAGAGTGTGATAGGTTTTGTCTAAGTGACAAAACCTTATCCTTCACTAACCGTAGTTAGTGAACTAACTGTGGTTAGGGGGCAAAACCTCTAAAATGAGAAAAAAGTGCCCCTAACCTACTTATTACATTACATTGGTCACTGCTAAATTATAACAATAATTCTAACACAAAGCACTTCCACGTGAGAAGTTTGAGGTATTTCGCAGTGCCCTAAACTTATCTCCTTGTGGTGATTGATCATTGCCTTGTACACCACATTGGCACTGCAGGGGGGTGTTAGAACTATTATCATATTCTAGGCAGTGGCCAATGTAATGTAATAAGTGGGTTAGGGGCACTTTTCCCTCTTAGAGGTTTTTCCCCCTAACCACAGTCTAATCCCTAACTACGGTTAGTGGATAAGATAAGGTTTTGTCACTTAGACAAAACCCCTCATCTCTCTTTTGTACTCACTTCATTTTAGTCCACTATTCAGCAGACTTACGTTCAGCTCACTCTCTTGCTCACTCTTGCTCTCTTTGTTCTCACAATTTCCTATTTTGCCTATTTTCATTAGATCCCCATTATTACCAATGATGACAATGTCATCAACGTATAAGACTGTGAGAACTATATTGCCTTTGTCATCATGAATTGCATTCATTATAATCTAATGAACTCTCATTCCAGCCCTTTTTAAGAAAATGTTCATCAGTATTTGAATATCAAGAACAAGGTGCTTGTTTCAAAACGTAAATTGGCTTTTGTGGTTTGCAAATCTTTTTCTCCTTGCCTTTTACCTCAAACCCACGTGCTAGTCCATATAGACCTCCTCTTTCATATCACCATCAAGAAAAGTGATTATCCATCTGATAAAGAGGCCGGCCATAATAAGTGGCAAGGTTTATTGTCAATCTGATTGCATTATGTTTGGCTACTAGCAGGTCTCATCATACATTATCAATGCGGGGGAATATCCCTTTAACTTAGTAAGCAAAGCTACACTTATGTTCTCACTAGTACCCAAGCTGCCATTTGGGTTTCGAAAGATTCTGAAATCTCTTGGGTAAACCCAGTGCTTACTAGGCCTTGAAATTGCAACCAAACAACAAATTTTTTTAAGCAAAAATAAAGAAACGAACAGAAAATTAGAAGAAGAAAATCGAAGTGAGAGAGAGAGAGAGAGAGAGAGAGAGTTGAATTAGGTTAAATTCCCATCACAACCTAACCTAACCCTGAAATTTTTTAATTGTAAAAGAAGCCCAAAAGAAACAAAAACTAACGTGCTAACACAAGCAAACAAAGATAAACCCCAAAAGCCAAGGAAAGACAACAAAATAATGGTAATAACTGTTTCCTTGTGCTTGTGTTGGTGTATAAGACAACAAATTATACACCAACACAAGCACAAGGAAACAGTTATTACCATTATTTTGTAATATAACAGAACTAAACTAACAGGTACTAAGGGTACACGGACTCTAAAAATAGAACAAATCTAATAATTAAAAAGAAAATGGGCTAACTTTGGATTTTGATTCTAAGTTCAGGGATCCTAAACATGACCAAAGCCGAAAAGATATAGCAACTACAGCGAACGACAGTGCGGAGTTTCTTCATTACTTTTCTTGCATTATAGCCCTTTCTAAGAAGTAATAGAATTAAATTACTAAATTGAGAGATAAATGCACTCTTACTTGTGCAAAGACGAGAGAACCTATAGAATTGGGAAGTAATCACTCCGTATTTAGCCATATCAGCGATGTTTGAGTCAATGTGAGGCATTCGTATGATATTCAACATAGCATACTCAGGTGGTTGTCGTTTATCATAGATATCAAATTCTAAACCTAAGGAAGATTGGTAATGCTAAGGTCCAAGAAACTACAAAAGCTTCCACTAGCTATACAATTAAGTTCAAGAAACTCTAGAGGATAAATTCCTCCACCAAAAGAGTTTGATCTTTGTACATTGAATTTTAAAGTTTGGAATGTTATGAATCTCCTAACTTGACTAGTTTATAAAGAACAATTGGACAAGTCTCACAAGAGATTAAATGCTACATAAATTAAAAATGTAGAAGTTTGCTAAGAAAACAGCACAATTAGTGCCCATTGGAATACCAATGCTTTGTTGAAATAAAGAGTCTCCTAGAGTTATGAACAAATTATCTAGAAGGAAGTTCAACCAACAAAGGACATCTTAACACCTATAACTTTTATGCACCTTTTCTTTTTCAAATCTAGGTCTTGCTTCTTAGATTTCATCCAAACAAAATCAAAATGCAAGGCTAATTTGTCCACTCTTACAACTTTGTATCTATCAAGATTCTACATCATGTAAGCCTTATGATCATCACTATAGCCAACAACTATACCCCTTAACTAATTTGTTATCCAATTTCCTTATGTTGGCATTAGGGATACAAGCATAGGCCATGCAACCACACATCCTTAGGTATCTATTTTGCGCTTTACACATGTAAAGGCCACGACTTCACATCCCGGTAGGACTTCACATCCCGATCGGGCATCTTCTGCTACCATGTGCACATCTTCATCAGCAGTTTAGAGTACTCTCTTTTCATGGCTGATCACCATGCATTGCTATCTCCAGTATAGCACTTGTCACCTTCAATGTCACCCTTTCTGGACTATCCCTTCAGTGTGTCTCTATCACCTTCAATGTGCTCTACCATCTTTAGTTTGATCTTGGTTTGCCATCTCCAGCATGGCCTATGTTTACTATCTTCAATATGGTCTTTTGTTACGGTCTTCAACACGGTCTCTCTCTTTGCCATCTTCAGCATGGCCATTGTTCTTCAATATCCATCATATCACATCCAGTGACAAGATGTCGGAAGCTAGTGCATAGAGTGGACTTTACGCCAGTGAAGTTAGGAGTTGAATGACTATCTTACCGGAACACCCTCCACTTGGTATTGAATTACCCACATGCCATACGAGATTGATGACACTTCACACATCCACAAAGGTTATTCTATTTAGAGTCTAGCTTTTCTGCTTTTGGCTTTTCTAAGCTTTTCCTATTCTTGTAAAAGCTTTTTCTATTCCTAGCTTTTGAGTTTTCCCTTAGCTCTTCTATAAATTAAGGGCCTTGCCTCACTTCTAGATCATCCTTGGCCTTTGCTCCCTAGCCTCGCTCCATCCTCTTTGCCAAGCCACTCTATCAGTCTTCTCTCTCTCGACGCTTTCTCTCTAGAGCTTTCTCTCTCTAGACACTTTCTCTCTTTAGACGCTTCTCTCTCTAGTAACACCTTCTCTCTCTAGAAGCCGACCTTTAGTCTATAAGGTGTGATTGATGGTTGAGCTATTTCTTTTTTCCCTTTCCAAAATCACTTTTGGCTTTTGGTTGAGCTTGAAGGTGTTTGATTTCATCTCTAAATTGTCTTTTTTTATATTTTTAGACAGTTAGGGTTTTGCCAGTGATTGATATTTTTAGAAT
The DNA here is from genome assembly GCF_047967505.1 of Dipteris shenzhenensis. Taxonomy (NCBI): domain Eukaryota; kingdom Viridiplantae; phylum Streptophyta; class Polypodiopsida; order Gleicheniales; family Dipteridaceae; genus Dipteris; species Dipteris shenzhenensis. Next base: position 16,025,531 of record NC_141603.1, on the reverse strand, counting down.
TTGAGGTTTCCATACTAACCCTAACGGGTAGAATCCGGGCTCTATCAACTTCAATGTGATCTTCCGTCTTTAGTATGATCTTGGTTTGCTATCTCTAGCATGGACTATGTTTACCATATTCAATATGCTCTTTTGTTACCGTCATTACCACAGTCTTTAGCATGGCCATGGATCTCAGTATCCATAAGAGTCACATCTAGTGACAAGATGTCAGAAGCTAGTGCATGGAGTGGACTGCATGCCAGTGAAGTTACGAGTCATATGACTATCTTACCGGATCACCCTCCACTTGGTATTAAATTACCAATAAACTGGATACTCATGGGCTGGGTTTTGAGATCACTTCCAACTCACGACATTATGTGATCTAGATCTGTCCTCATTGACTAAAGCATTATAGCCTAACACACCAAGGCTCACCCTCAAGGCCATTTAAGGTATTAGGAGTAGAAAAATCGGGTATGGAGAACCCTTGTGATGTGCGAAGCATCATCAATAGCGTACGTTCTGACAGCTAAAAGATGGTTTCAATTTGGTAGAATGTTAGAATCTCACTATGCCCACCTGTGAGCCCCCGATTTGAGGGGACAAGGGGCAGTGAGAGGTAGGAGGGCTGGGGAGAGACCCAGGCCGGCATCGGAGGGAGGATCGCATGGTAAATATAGGCGACCAGCACACGGGCTGGCCGCAGCCTGCAACAGCAGGTATGAGGGGGCTCTAGGCCTCACATGGAGGGACCAGCAGCAGCACAGACTGGCTGCCCAGGGCACCCTTATATAGGGGTCTGTGGTTGGCCAAGTCGGCCCAACCAAGGCCAACCTTGGTCGGTTTATGGGGCCCCTATGGTCGGCCACCAGACAAGGTAACCGACCCTGCTGGTCGGTCATTTGAAGGGACCTGGGCAGAGCCTATAAAAGGCCCACTTCTGCATTCAGCCCAGCATCCAGTGCAATACAGAAAGCCCTTCTCCAAGGCCGTGTTCAGCACTCAGATCTGGGACATTTTTGTGAGACAGAGTTCATCAGTTTTCTCCAGCACCCTGCTGTGATTTGTATTGCTCCCTTAAAGCCATTTTCTGCCCACCATCCGGTGGATGAATATGTGAGAATGGGAGAAAGAGCAAAGGTGAGAACGAGAGCAGGAGAGTGTGAGAGCTGAAAACGTAGTTGCAAAATAGATGAGAGTGTATTACAACTAAATGGAGTGATAGGTTTTGTCTAAGTGACAAAACCTTATCGTTCACTAACCATAGTTAGTGAACTAACTGTGGTTAGGGGGAAAAACCTCTAAGTGAGGGAAAAGTGCCCCTAACCTACTTATTACATTACATTGGTCACTGCTAAATTATAGCAATAATTCTAACACCCCCCTGCAGTGCCAATGTCATGTACAAGGAAAAGATCAATCACCAAAAGGAGATAAGTTCAGTGCACTGCGAAATGCCTCAAACTTTTCACGTGGAAGTGCTTTGGTGAAAATGTCTGCAACATTGTCATGTCTTGACACATAGATCATGCTGATCTCTCCTGCATGCAACTTCTCTCTGACATAGTGATAATGAACCTCAATGTGCTTCGTGCGAGCATGAAATACAGGATTCTTTGCCACTGCAATAGCACTCTGACTATCAGTGAGAATTGGAGAAGGACCCTCCAATGAAAGATGAAGATCAGCAAATAAACGACGCAGCCAAACACATTCAACTGTCGCTATGAAAGCTGCCATGTACTCAGCTTCACATGAAGAGGTAGCCACTGTAGATTGTTTCTTGCTCAACCAAGAAATACAAGCTTTACCCACAAAGAAACAATTGCCACTTATGGACTGCCTAGTGTCATAATCTCCAGCCCAATCTGAGTCACTGTAGGCATGCATCTGCAAATCACCCCCCCTGGGAAACATCCAGCCAAAAGACTTGGTACCTTGCAAATAACGGAAGATGCGTTTTACAGCGTGCCAATGCATAGTTTTTGGGCTGTGCATATATTTGCTCACCTGAGAAATTGCAAACTGAATATCAGGTCGTGTATTGCAGAGATAAATGAGGCATCCTCCAGCCTGACTGTAAAGTGGGACATCAAATGATTCACCTGCTTCATGCATTGTAAGCTTCAGCCCCGGCTCCATGGGAGTAGCTATGAGCTTACAAAATCTGCATGTTGAATCTGTCCAAGAGTTTTTGCACATGCTTGGATTGAGACATACGGATGCCACTTTGCTCTTGAGTGAACTGGATCCCCAAATAAAAGTGTAGCAGCCCCAAATCTGACATGTCAAAAGTGGTCTGCAATTCAGCTTTAAAATCTGCAATATTATCTTCATTGGACCCTGTGAGCAGTAAGTCATCTACATAAAGAATGATGACTAAAATATCCCCCCCATCCTTCTTGATGTAGAGGGTGCTTTCAGTTGGACTGTTGTGCAGCCCCTTGCTGGTCAAAAAGGCATGAATCTTTGCATACCATGCACGTGGGGCCTGTTTCAGCCCATACAAAGCTATATTCAGCTTGCATACCTGAAGTGCATTTCCTGAAATTTCAAAGCCTGGAGGTTGTTTGACATAAACCTCTTCCAACAAGTCTCCATTAAGGAAGGCTGTTTTTATGTCCAACTGATGAACATTCCACTGAAAATTTGCAGCCATTGCAATAATTAACCGGATGGTTGTCATTCTGGATGTAGGAGCAAAAGTTTCCTCATAGTCTATGCCCTTTTTCTGAGCATATCCTTTTGCGACCAGCCTTGCCTTGTACCTGTCAATGGTGCCATCGGGCTTTCTTTTAACTTTGAAAACCCACCGTGTACCTATGGCATGTTTACCTGGTGGCAAATCGACAACTTCCCATGTCTGATTTTTCTTAATGGACTGCAACTCATCGTGCATGGCATTCATCCAATGCACATTATTATGTGCCTCTTCAAATGTCTCAGGTTCCTCTTCATCAAGAAGAGTACCTGCATAAGCTGATTGAACTGAAAGAGCACCTCCCCCATACCTTACTGCACTCCGAGTTCTGCCAGGTAATGGAGCATCAATTTTACTCTCCCTGAGAGTCTGTAACAGCCAATTTGGGACTGTTTTTGCTGCATGTATATCTGCAATTTCTTGCTGAACAACCTCTTCCACCGCTTGTGGAGGTGGTATGACATCATGTGGCTGAATCGGAGCATGTGGAGGTATCTGAAAATTCTGATTTTCATCAGATATATCAACAGGGGAACCCAAGGCAATGGGTAGTAACCCCTCAAAGACATCACCGAAAGAAGAAGGCATATCAAATTCAGCTTAAGTGTGAGCTGAATTTTCTGAAAATATTACATCTCTACTGACAATGATCTTGCGTGACAAGATTGTAGAGACGGTAGCCCTTGCTCTCTGCACTGTACCCAACAAAAATGCATTTGATTGCCTTAGACAACTTATGCCGAAACTCAACAGGCACATGAGCATAAGCAAGGCATCCAAAGACACGGAAATGATCCACAGAAGGCTTTAAGTTTCTTTAATAATATGTTATTAGTACTCCTAAATGGCCAAAATTCTAAAAAGGGTCTACCACTCAAGGGTACAACGCCAACGAAAGATTCAAGGGCCCAACTGTACGGACGACTGATGCCCAACAATACAGATTTGCAGCAACAGTACGGATTGTACGGAAGACGCTCGAAACGAACTGCAGGTGTACGGACGAAATCAGGTGTACGGCGCCACACGTGCGGTACGAACGAACTATACGCAGCTGTACGAAACTATACGGCTAACCGTACAGTCTGGCGACGGGTTGTACGGCCGACGATGTAAGGATAGCGATGACGAACCGTAGGGAAGAGGTTGCAGGCTGTACGGCGCTGCAGTTGTACAGGCGACGATGGCGATGGAGCTGTACGATGACGATGACGATGACGAATGGCAGCACAGGTACTATTCGGGACTGTATGGAATCAGTCCGTATGAATTGTACGGACGATCTGTACGGACAGTGAACTGATGGAGCTGGAGCTTGCGGGCTGGGCTAGAGCTAGAAGCGAGAAGCAGAGAGCAAGGTCAACCCGCTCTGATACCAAATGTGAGAATGGGAGAAAGAGCAAAGGTGAGAACGAGAGCAGGAGAGTGTGAGAGCTGAAAACGTAGTTGCAAAATAGATGAGAGTGTATTACAACTGAATGGAGTGATAGGTTTTGTCTAAGTGACAAAACCTTATCCTTCACTAACCATAGTTAGTGAACTAAGTGTGGTTAGGGGGAGAAACCTCTAAGTGAGGGAAAAGTGCCCCTAACCTACTTATTACATTACATTGGTCACACTGCTAAATTATAGCAATAATTCTAACAGAATACACTCTCTCTCTCCGTCTTTATTTGCTGTTATTTCTGAGTGTGTTTTTGTTGCATCTGTGATCATCTATCTAAGTTGAGTGTGTAAGAGTTGGAGAGATCTTGGGTGGAGGATTGAGTGATTCATTCCCTCCTCATTTCTAACATGGTATCAGAGCACTAGGCTCTCAACTCTTCTTCATCAAAGCACTCTCTAAAGGAAGGAGTCCCTTGGCAGAAAGGCGATTCCGTTTTCAGCTCAAGCTAGCACGGGAGGTCAGTACATCTTTTTTGCTTCAGTTTTTCAGTTTGCTATTCATCGAGATGGATCAGCATTCAGAAGCCTCTACACCCACTGCTCATCCTTCCTCCTCCTCTAGTCATCTTCCTTCTTCATTCATTCCCAATTTTGGTGAAGCTGGAAAGCTCGATGGGACGAACTATCCAATCTGGAAAGTCAAGATCCGAAGCCATCTGGTGGCACGGAAGCTGTGGAAGATAGTGATTGGGACCGAGGTGAAGCTGGAGGACATTGTGGACAAAAGAGGTGATGTTCTATTTGAAGCACATGCGGATGAACTCAATGCATGGGAGGAGAGGGATGCTCAAGCCTTAGCAATGCTAATCGGCACGACAATAGATACTATGATCCCTCATATCCAGTTGGCAGAGACATCTCCAGCGGCGTGGGCCATACTGAAGGAGCTGTATGAAACCGACAATACAGCCCGTATCATTACTCTTCAGCATTAACTTTATAATCTTGATATGAACGAGGGTGATACTGTGCATGACCATCTGACAAAAGTGAAAGTCGTGCAGGACCACAACAGTTGGTCAGAAGGTGGACTCGAGTCCATTGGCGTTGCTCACACTCCACAAGTTGCCACGGAGTTTCAAAAGTTTTGTGACTACGGTCACTGCGGGTCAACGGACTAAGCCACTCACCTTTGAGGAGCTTGGCCCACTACTGCTTCAGGAGGAGGCTCAAGAGAAACTCTTTACGCAAATCGATGAAAAGGCATTAGTGGCCAAAGACAAGCCTGGAAAAGGCAAGTCGAAGGAATTCAAGAAGTCAGAGGACGCAGACCGAAAGAAGAAAATGAAGTGCTTTTACTGTGAAAAGCTTGGCCACTCCGCCAAAGAATGCCGAAAGAAGAAGGTGGATCAGAAGTGGAAGAAAGAAGCCAGAATCAAAGAAGAGCCTAACAATGATTCTGCCAATGTGACGACAAGACAGTTGTTTTTAATCAGTGAACATTGTTTAGCGTATGCAGTCAGTGAAGGAAAAGAGGGTTGGGATGTTGACAGCAGAGCTTCAAAGCACATGTCTAACAGAAAGACTTGGCTCAAAACCATGGAAAGTACACACTCGGATTCTAAAGTTTCTGTCGGGGATAGCCGAACATGTCCTGTGAAGGGCATTGGTAGCATTCCTTTCATTACGACCGCGGGAGAGGAGAAGGATATCTCTGGAGTACTTTATGTACCCAACCTTTGCAAGAACTTACTGTCTGTAAGTCAGATGGACAAGAACAACATGTCAGTTCTCTTTGAGGACGGCAAGGTCACAGTAACATCCAAAGCAAATGAACAGATGGTGGCTCAAGGAGTCAAAGAAAACGGACTGTACTCAGTGCAATGTTGGTTCATGGAGACAACGTAAAGTCCAAACTTTGGCATGAGCGCTTCGGTCACGTCAACTATGGAACCTTGGCTGAAATGTCAAAGTCAAGATGGTGGATGGACTTCCACCCATTACAAGCAATGATGGTGTCTGTAGGGCTTGTCTAGAAGGCAAGCAGCGCAGGGACAAGTTCCCACAAGAGGCCTCGTTTCGGGCCAGCAAACCACTTGAGTTGGTTCATGCCGACATTTGTGGCCCAATGTCTACAGCATCGTGGGCAGGATCCAGGTCCTCACTTCTCTTTGTGGATGATTTCAGTAGAATGACCTGGGTGTATTGCTTGGCTAAAAAGTCACAGGCTTTCGAGAAATTCAAAGACTGGAAGGCCAAAGTTAAAAAGGAGACAGGGGAGAATGTCAAGATATTCCGTACAGACAGGGGGGGAGAATTCACCTCCAATGAGTTCAACACATTTTGTCGCAAGCATGGGATCAAGCGACAACTCACCACAGCATGTACATCTCAGCAGAACGGGGTAGCCGAGAGGAAGCACAGAACCACCATGGAGACAAGGCTTGCTATGATACGAGGGAGGAACCTTTCTAAAGCCTATTGGAGTGAAGCTGTCAATACAGCAGTACACATCCTCAACAGGACCAAGACGAAGGCCGTCAAGGACAAGACTCCATATGAGGCATTTTATGGTAAGAAGCCCTCTATCACTCATCTTCGCATTTTTGGTTCTAACGCATGGGTGCATGTGCACAAGGAAGAGAGGACCAAGCTTGATTCCCGGAGTAGAAAATGTATCTTTGTTGGGTATAGCGAAGAATCCAAGGCCTATCGACTCTTCGACCCAGTAAAGAAGCAGATCCTTATTAGTCAGGATGTCATCTTCGAGGAAAAGGAAACTAAGACCCAGGAGGAGCCTCAGATTGAGGAGGAGGAGATTGTTCAATCCCTGAACCCACCCCGCCCCAGGTTGACCATCCAAGAGGTGGAGAAATCGGACACTGATGTTCCACAAGGTACTGACGAAGAGCAAGATGTTCCAGAAGCAGTTCCAATTCCTCCTCCCACTAAGAAGCAGAAGATGTTGCCCCAACGGTACCTAAGAACATTGGAAGACTCTTGGGTCACCAATATACCTGAGAGTAGTAGTTCCGAATTGCGTCAGTCCCAACGTCTTAAGCAGACCCCATCCTTGAACTTTGCGTTGGTGGCTCAGCTTGAAGAGCCAAGGTCCTTCGAGGAGGCGAAGGACAATCCAAAATGGCAAGCTGCCATGCAGGCAGAGATGGATGCTATCCTGAAGAACAATACCTGGGACTTAGTGGCCAGGCCCCCGCGACAGAAAGTCATCGACACTAAGTGGGTATACAAACTTAAATTCAAATCAGACGGCAGCCTGGATAAGTACAAAGCAAGATTAGTGGTCAAAGGTTTTGCTCAGACTGAAGGCATGGATTTTGATGAAACATTTGCTCCCACAACTCGCATGGTTACTATCCGGACAGTGATTGCCCTTGCTGCCCAATTCCATTGGCCTATTTTTCAAATGGACGTGAAGTCCGCATTCCTTAATGGAACCCTGGAGGAGGAGGTGTACGTAGAGCAACCAGAGGGCTTTCAAGATCCAAGGTCCCCATTAAAAGTCAACAGGTTGAAGAAGGCATTATACGGGCTGAAACAGGCCCCCAGAGCTTGGTACCAAAGGATAGATGTATTCTTTCAGAAGATAGGACTAAGTCGGAGTCCTTCTAAGGCAAACCTCTACTTGTTCATTGAGAAGGGGTTGCGATTGGTACTCATCCTCTATGTTGATGATCTTATCTTAACAGGTGACCATGTCAATGACTGAGTTTGAGATGATTGACCTTGTTGGAATATGGAAGCAAGAACTAGAAACTAGAAATGAAATAACAAGATTGAAAGACAAGAAATACCTTGAGAAGAGTGTAGACAAGACACAAGCTAGACTGATAGATTGCAATGATGTGACCCATGAATATATGGGCCAAAGTACAAGACATAAAGCAAGAGTGCTTATGGGATAATTGTAGAGGTGCCACATGGCACACACTCAAGACACAAAGACTAGACTAGACTTAGACAAATGTACACTAGGAAATAGTACACTTAGTGTGCACTTATCTCCAACACCCTCCTTAAGTGGACACTAGGAGTAAGACAGAAAGACAAGACTAGAAGACATACATAAAGACTGATAGACTGAGAGACAAGATAGAAGACATGACAAACAAAGATCCTGAGACACCCCTCCTCAAGTGATATCCTCATATGGGTCCACAAGGGTAGGGACAAGATGGATCTAAAACAAAACATAGTCAGATTGAAAGACAGATAGATTGATAAGACTAGATAGACAGAAGACTAACTGTAGTCAAACAGAAAGACCACGACACTAGAACCCCTTGACCTACATCATCGGTGGTCAAGGTGGTAAACAAGAAATAGAAGTAATCAGAAAGCCCACTTCTCATCATATGAGGAAGGAACAACAGGATCTGTTGATGGAGATGCTGCAGCAACATGGGCTGAGGTAGATGCAGGGCCTGATGTAGAGGGTTTGGAGTAGCAGTCCCTCTCCCGGTGATTATCATGGCCACAAATGGTGCATGGATGAGCCTTGAAACATTCCTTCTCCATATGATTAGTTTTGCCACAATGAGTGCAAGGCTTTCTTACCTTAGAACTTCCTTTCTTTGCTAAAAATGCAATGTCAGTTACCTTTCGTTGTTGAGTTCTTTCTTCCTCTTGGAGAGCATTGATGATACCCTCAAGAGAAGGATTATTGTGATACTTGAAGGTAGTGACAAGAGTAGCATAGGTGTCAGGTAAGCTTTTGAGAAGCACAGCAATAGCAATATCTTCGGAGATGGGAGACTTGACTGACGCAAGCTGAACCATAAGACTGCGAAGATAATTGACATGAGAGGCTATAGTAGCTCCTTCCTGCATATGTAGATCAAAGAATGAGATCATAAGTGCAATCTTAGAGTTTTTAGATCGGGGTCCAAAAAGGGTATCCAAAGTGATCCATGCTTGAGGAGCAGACTGTATGTCGGAGATGTGATGAATGTAATCATCTCCAAGGCCGAGCAAGATGATAGCATAGGCTTTGTCGTTCTTGGCAGTGACAACTTGCTCAGTGTCGGGACCTTCGGGAGCAGCACGGTGAACAATGTCCCAAAGACCTTCTTTCATAAGATGGCACTTGATTTTGATTTGCCAAGTATGAAAGTTGGACCCATTGAATTTGTCGATAGATATGAGAGAATGAGAGGAAGATGCCATGTGGGAAGGTCTTACCTCTTGCTAGGATGCAAGGGCAGTGTCTATTCCCTTACAATATTGCAGAAATAAATGAAAGGAGAGATCCAAGAAGCCGGTTCTCTCACCACTTTGTCAAGGCCATAGCATATGATAGCCCATCGAAGCAGGAGGAACCAACAAAAAAAGAGAGACTGCTCAGCAAACTGAAAGAGGCAAAGCACAGTACCTTAATCCCAGGCAGAGGCAGAGGTGCAAAAAGGGGCGCAGTCCAGGAGGTCGAACAGATGGCACAGATCTCCGTGAAGATGGCGCAGATCTCGAACAGCAGCTGAAGAAGTGCAACCTGTGCAGGTACGGATTCCGTACAATCGTACGGACTATACGGACAGCAGGTACAGATTCCGTACAGTCGTACGGACTGTACGGACACTCTCGTACGTTGATGCAGGTGCAGGAGCGGGAGCTGATGGGCGCAGATCTGGAGCTGAACTGCGCAGATCTGGCGCGGAACTGCACAGATCTGGCGTGCAGATCTGGCGCGGAACTGCACAGATCTGGCGCGCAATGGCGTGCTGTGATGGCGGGGCAGAAAGAGGCGGGCAGATCTGAGCAGGAACGATAGCAACATGAAGAAGACGAGCAGAAAAAGGAGATGGCGACCAGCTGAGTGGAGCAAAAGTCTAAGAAGAGGCGGCTATGGCTACAGCAGACTGAGGAGAGAGAAGAGGAATCTACATGGCTCTGATACCATGTTGGAATATGGAAGCAAGAACTAGAAACTAGAAATGAAATAACAAGATTGAAAGACAAGAAATACCTTGAGAAGAGTGTAGACAAGACACAAGCTAGACTGATAGATTGCAATGATGTGACCCATGAATATATGGGCCAAAGTACAAGACATAAAGCAAGAGTGCTTATGGGATAATTGTAGAGGTGCCACATGGCACACACTCAAGACACAAAGACTAGACTAGACTTAGACAAATGTAGACTAGGAAATAGTACACTTAGTGTGCACTTATCTCCAACAGACCTTGGGTTATTACACTACTTCCTTGGGATAGAAGTGAAGCAGATCAAAGACAGGATCTTCATTTCATAGAAGAAATACTGCAGAGAACTTCTGAAGAGATTCCAAATGGAGGATTGCAGGACAGCAATAACTCCCATGGAGGTCGGACTCAAGCTAAGTGTTCACGACGCATCTCAGCCGGTCGATACTCCTTTGTACCGACGATTGGTAGGAAGCTTGCTTTACCTTACCAATACTCGACCTGATATTTGTTATGCAGTTGAGCTATTATGCCAGTTCTCTGCTTCTCCCAGGAAGAGTCATTGGGATGCATGTTTACGGGTGCTGAGGTATCTAAAGGGTACTTGCACCTACGGGATCACCTACACCAAAGGCATCAAACTAGGCGGGTTCTGTGACAGTGATTGGGCGGGTGATGCTAACACCAGAAGATCAACAACACGGTATTGCTTCTTACTTGCATCTGGTGCCATCTCTTGGCTGAGTAAGAAGCAACCCACAGTGGCCCTTTCATCTACCGAGGCAGAGTACAGAGCCGCATGTACAGCAGCTTGTGAGACACTGTGGTTGAGGTGGATTCTGGAGGACATGGACATGAGTCAGAAGGACGCAACAGTGCTAATGTGCGACAATCAGAGTTGCATAGCCATTGCCAAGAATCCAGTGTTCCATGCGCGGATCGGACCAAGCACATCGAAGTTCATTACCACTTTGTTCGAGAGCTCATCATCGACGACGTGATCGAGCTCATGTACTGCCCGACCGTCGACAACTTGTCCGACCTCTTCACGAAGGCCCCTCCCTCGAGAACAGATGGAGCACCCATCAGACGTATGGGGATTGGCCTACAGTTGTGACATTGAGGGGGGGTGTTAGAATCTCACTGTGCCCACCTGTGAGCCCCCGATTTGAGGGGACAAGGGGCAGTGAGAGGTAGGAGGGCTGGGGAGAGACCCAGGCCGGCATCAGAGGGAGGATCGCATGGTAAATATAGGCGACCAGCACACGGGCTGGCCGCAGCCTGCAACAGCAGGTATGAGGGGGCTCTAGGCCTCACATGGAGGGACCAGCAGCAGCACAGACTGGCCGCCCAGGGCACCCTTATATAGGGGTCTGTGGTTGGCCAAGTCGGCCCAACCAAGGCCAACCTTGGTCGGTTTATGGGGCCCCTATGGTCGGCCACCAGACAAGGTAACCGACCCTGCTGGTCGGTCATTTGAAGGGACCTGGGCAGAGCCTATAAAAGGCCCACTTCTGCATTCAGCCCAGCATCCAGTGCAATACAGAAAGCCCTTCTCCAAGGCCGTGTTCAGCACTCAGATCTGGGACAGTTTTGTGAGAGAGAGTTCATCAGTTTTCTCCAGCACCCTGCTGTGATTTGTATTGCTCCCTTGGAGCCATTTTCTGCCCACCATCCGGTGGATGAATATACTCTCTCTCCGTCTATATTTGCTGTTATTTCTGAGTGTGTTTTTGTTGCGTCTGTGATCATCTATCTAAGTTGAGTGTGTAAGAGTTGGAGAGATCTTGGGTGGAGGATTGAGTGATTCATTCCCTCCTCATTTCTAACATAATAAAAGTTATTTTCTTTTCTTGCTTTTCTAGGATTTAAGCTTTATTCTATTTAGAGTCTAGCTTTTCTGCCTTTGGTTTTTTTTCTCCAAGCTTTCCTTGTTCTTGTAAAAGCTCTTTCTATTCCTAACCCTAGCTTTTGAGTTTGCTTTTTCTCCCCTAGCTCTTCTATAAATTAAGGGCCTTGCCTCACTTCTAGGCTTGTTCCTCCCATTCCTTTCCTCATTCCATCAGCCCTCTTTGCCAAGCCACTCTATCAGGCTTCTCGACGCCTTCTCTCTGATGCTTCTCTCTCTAGATGCCTTCTCTCTAGATGCTCTCTCTCTCTAGACACCTTCTCTCTCTAGACCTTTAGTCTATATTGATGGTTGAGCTATTTCTTTTCTCCCTTGTTTCAAAATCGTTTTTCACTTTTGGTTGATCTTGAAGGTGTTTGATTTTATCTCTAAACTGTATTTTTTAAATCTTTAGACAGTTAGGGTTTTGCCTGTGTTGAAAAGATTGATTTTTCCAGAGTAAGGTTTCTATACTAACCCTAACGGGTAAAATCTGAGTTTCCTATGTTCTAAGGGATAAGAAAAAGAACCAAGACCATTTCTATGGCTTTCTCCACCTGGTACCGGGCCAGGGACTGCCAGTCATTATGTTCTTGGATGATTCTCAATCATATGTATATCTGAGTCCCACTTTAGAAAGGAGATGTTGTAATATTCCTATTTTGAGTCTTGATCTAGAACTCTGGACTTCCCAGAAGGGGTTTTGTCCAAAGATTTGTACTACCATTGTAGTGAGGCTAAGCATCATTAAATTTTTTTAAAAATACAATTGGATTTACCCAGTTGGGGGGAGCGGCCTCATTCTCACCCAGTCGGGTGCTGGTGTACTTGTCTCTATCTTTTATTTTCCTGTTGTTATGTTGTGTGAATGCATTTAAAGTTGTGGTATTTTAATGTAGAATTTGTAAAAGTTCTAAAACTTTAGGTTTATTAAGTTATTCGACTGGAAATCACGCTTCTGTGTAAGCACGACTCTGACACATGAGATATGAAAGTGCCAGCCAAAGAATATGCCTTTCATACTTTATGCAAAGCTAGCACCGAGAAGATTGCCTCGACTGCTCCAGCCGCTCCCAGCAAGTGGCCTGTTGCACCCTGAAAAAATCATTAGATCAGAATCACGCAAACTAAATTTTAACAGGAATTTAGTCAAACACCGATCTGCTGATCTGAAGTGTCACCAAAGTAGGGTGCAGCTTAACAAGGTCGTCTCACCTTGGTTGAGGACAGAACCATATTGCCAGAGACAGCATGCTCTCCAAAAAGTTCCTCTATTGCTCTAGCTTCAACAGCATCCCCTGAATCAAGTGACACAGCACTGTAAAGCTTGAACTCATCAATTTAGCTAGATGATATGAAAATGCATTTTAAAAAGGCATGTCACTAGGAGTTTTACCCAAGGGTGTAGAAGTTGCATGTGCATTGATGTAGTCCACCTCTTCTGGTTGCAAGCCTGCCTGTGAAACCAAAAACATATATAAAATAAAAGCAGGATGGCTAAATTTCACAATATGTGCTACCTCATTCGAGGCCACAAAATATAATTGAAAACCTGCTCAAAACCTACATGAAAACTAGTCATGTTTAACTTCTATCCCAATTCGAGAGGGAAGAATGAGCTACTAGCATCACCTAGAACACATAAAGATTAACACAGCAGATAGGATCCATGGGAGCTTAGACTATACTACAAAATGTTCTTTAATAAATCAAAATAGGATTTGCATATTCTACTTCCTCATTGCAACTGCCGCACTATTGTTTGATCTTCACATTCTGAATACTAAAATGATGTTTTGTATTTAATTTCAGTACTAATAACATCTGCCAAAGTTTACTTGCTACACATATCCAATGGTTATATATATTGTAAGAATAGTGCACACTTGATTATTTAAAAAATAGTCTAGACTAACCTGAACCAAAGCTCGTTGCATGGCCAACAAGGCTCCTCGACCATTCTCAGAAGGCTGTGTTATGTGATGTGCATCGCCTAGCAACAGCAATGTCTATAATGAATAACTCTGTTGACGGAAAAACTTCAACTTGAATACTATCAGCAAAAATTAAACTATAATTATTTTGGCTTTATAGTCACATCAAAAAGGACTCGCTTGCATTCCATACAGGCAGGAATATGGTTCCTGTGGAACTCTCCCAAAGGATTTTTTATGGAGAAGGAAAAATGTAAGAGAAATAGGTCTGGCCCTCTGGAAACTAATCACATCCCATCTAGTATAATCTATTATAATGTAAGAGAAATAGGTTTGGCCTTCTGTAAATTAATCACATCCCCTCTATTATAATCTTCACTTTTTAAATCCACCATAGGAAGCAAATAGCCCCCTTTCAGCCCACAAAATGTCACGGAATCAGATTCATCCCCAGAAATACAAAGAAATATTTGGTTTTGACTCTAGTCAAAGAGAGCTGACTCCCGTCAACAAGAGAAAGTTTCTATCATTTTTATTAACGTACTTGGTGGGAAAGCCCATAGAGGACTAGGATTAGTCAAGAGCACAAGAATGCATGTATTAACTACAATTTAATGTGTGAATGGTGTTGTATATATCTAGATGAATCCAGCAACATGCTCAAACTCATCCTCTAAAAACACAACATAGTGCAGTTTCAATCTCATGATAGCCACTCGTAAGGTTGAAAAGCATAAACTCCATCACACATAGCACACTGACATCATGAGCGCACAACAGTGGGTGCAGACCATAGTATAAAACATATACTCTCACACATACAAATCCACACACCCACACATACTTGAGCATCCATTAAGTCTTTGTACTAAGTTTCTGTCGGTACTCCGGAGGTGAAGGGCAGACTTAGCCATGACGAAGGCTAGCACTAAAGGAGAAGGCTAATCAAAAAGTAGTCCAAAATCTCTTCATTCAAGCTACAATTGCTTGTGAAAACCAAACAGATTCATTTTTGAGTTAATGGCATAGACTCGGAGAGTGATAAATTGCCCACTTTTTAAGGGGGAAAACCATAAAAAAAGAGGCACCCACACAAACAACAGACAATTACAAATAGTGGAGCACCCAATCTTTGGAGAAAGCTCTTGCTTTTCAATAAAGCCATCCTATTTTGGCCAAAGCACCAACAAGCTAGACTTTTGTAAAAGCATAGGTTGGCTTCCAGGCCTATAAATTCAGGAGCTCTCGAGCTCTCAAGCTCATTTGAGCTCTTTCAGTCTTCATGCTCTCCAGCGGGGGCTGTATCAATGGCCGTTATCTGCAACCTCTTGCTTCACTTGTTGGATCATCACCCTCTAGGAAGAGTGATGAGGCTGGCTTTGATACCACTGAAACTGAAGCTCACATTTTCCAATAGAACTTAGCAAATCACATGCTTTGATTCAAGGGCAGAGAGAGAGAAAGAAACAAACAAACAAACAACGATATTTAACGTCCGCGGAACACCTCATGGGCCTACGGGACAAGGTACAAAGTACACCAAAAGGATGATCTCATACAAGCCCCAGTAAGCTGGAGCAAAGGGCACGCTAAGGCCCTTGCTGAGTGCTAATACTACTAAGCTAAAAAACGAAAAAATGAAAAACTTGATAAACTGGTCAATAGCTCAAACAAAATCAGATATAATCCGGAGACTCGGGCTCAGAAGCCAAAGCCCAGCACCATGGTGGCTCGCCTGTGACCAGTGAAAATGTCTCGGATCTACATTTGTTGGGCTGTGTCATGTTGTGGCGGAGGGGGACGTGGTCTCCTCGATCTCTGAACCTGTTGTTCAGAGTAACCCCTCGCCTCGGGCGGTCTCCTTTGAGGAAAGCTATGATAGGACTGTAGGCCATCTCCTGGTGGTTCTAGTGATGACCTATAGACCATGGTATGTGCCTTGTAGGCATAAATATAGGCACTTGTAGTGTTTGTGTCTTTTAGGCCACATAGGACACTTAGTCCTATGTGACACCTAGGACACTTAGTCCTAGGTCTAGGTACAAGTACCTTGTACACTCTTTTTCTATCTATCCTAGTTGATGTGACGGCTGATTATCATCGACTCTTTGTATTCTCTCTTTTGCCTATCGATCCTACAGTGGTATCAGAGCAAGGCTTGACTCGTCTTCCTGCCCCGAACTCCCTGCATTCCCTTCCGTACAGTTGTACGGTACGAACAACTGTACTCAGCTTGCACACACGAACGACCGTACTCAGCCTGCGTCGTACATCTCTCCGTACAAGCGTATGGAAGGTCTGGTACATGTTCTATACTGCATTCAGTACTTGCACCGTACAACCCGTACGTGAGCGGACGTACAGATCCGTATCTGCATCGCCGTACAGCAGATACGGACTGTGACTCCGTACATTTTCGTACTTGGCTCGCCGTACCTGCACGTGGGAACGTACATGCTCCGTACAGTTTTCGTACAGCGTACCAACAATGTACCTGTTCAATACAACGTACTTGCCTCGTAACTGCATCCGTAAATCCGTACGTTGGATTCAGTCCCTTGCTCCATACAACTACTGTACAACTGTACATTCTGCTCCGTACACTATACCGTACAGTCACGTACCTGCTATGTCCGTACAGATCATACTATTCTCGAGATTTCAGTACAGGTTTGGCACGTGTGAAATTATTTGCAGAGTATTCTCAAAATTTGGGGCTTTTGAGGGCTTTTGCTCTCCTTATCTTCCTTCTACTGTTTGAAATCTTCTCAAGCCATTTCAACAGCTTGGAAAGCCTACATTTTGAGGTTCATACTTTGGGACATGTGCACTTTTGCAGTCAATTTGTGGACAGCAAGTCCTAATTTTGCAGTTGCAAGCCTTGAGGCTTTTTTTTTCTGCAATTTCTCTTTTGATTGCAATACATTGGGACAGATTGGAGAACATTGAGTCACATTTGCAGGACATTGAGTCAGATTTTTTCAGACATTGAGTCTTTTCTGCAGGACATTCAGTCAGATTATCATTCATTGGGTCACATTTGCAAAAATTTCAGCAAAATTTGGGGCTTTTCTGCATTTGCCCTCTTTTTGGCCTATTTGCCCTCATTAAATTTGGGGCTTTTTCCAGATTTGCTGTTTTTGCAGTGAACATTGCCTGCCACAGTCACATTTGGGTCAGATCTGCATTTGCCCTTTGTTTTGGGTTGGAAATTTGCAGATATTTGCTGTCATTTTTGGACAGCCAGCTTTTTGCAGTGATAGCCTTGAGGCTTTTGGGTTTTCAGGTCTCTTTCAGGGTATCACATTTGCTATGGCTGGGAACAATCAAGATCTATTTGGCGTTCTGCGTGAAGATGATAAGTTGGATGGCACCAACTATCCGATGTGGTCTTATCTCATGAAACATATTCTTGTTGCAAAACATTTGTGGAATATTGTTTCTGGGGTATTTGAGGCCAGCCAATGCCACTGTGGTTGCCCATACTGCCGGTCCCTCTGCAGGGGGTACTACTCCTGATGCCTTATCCTTTAGCACTCCTGCTTCTGCTCTTCCAACTCAGGAACAGTCAAGATGGGATGCAAGAGATACAAATGCACATTCATGTATGCAAGAGAATCATTGTTCCACACATCCAGTCTTGCAGGACAGCAAAGGATGCTTGGGACAAATTGGCTTCTCTCTATCAGATTCGCAATGAAGCACGTGTTGCATATTTGAGAAGGCAATCACAGGAAGTCAGTATGAATGAAGGTGACTCTATGGATGCATACCTGACAAAGGTCAAGGACCTCATGGAACAACCTGCCAACATTGATGAGGTGGTGCCAAATTCACAGCTTGTCAGTACCACACTAAATGGACTGCTAGATACATATCAAGGGTTTGCTACAACCCTTCGATTAGTGGCCATGGGTAATCCAAACCACTATTCTTTTGATCGGCTAGTTACTTTGCTTTTGCAGGAAGAGCAAAGCCGAGCTAATAGACAAGCCATTATTCTTGATCATGCATTTGCTTCACAGCAGACAAGAAGAGGCAAGGCTTCCAAGCCTATGGGCAAGCCAAAATCTACGCATAGCAGCTGCAATTCCTCCCATGCATCTAAAAGTACAGCAGATAAGTCAAAGAAGAAAAGATGCAACTATTGTCGCAAGCCTGGACATGACATTTCAGAATGCAAGAAGCGCATTGCTTCGGAGAAAAAGAAAGCAGCATTGACAGTTAATGCCTTACATGCTATTGAATCCCATGAGCCAGCAGATGCTTCACATGCACATGCTCTTCAGGATCATTGGGCATGGGCTGTCCATTGCTCATTTGATCCCTCCAAAGCTGATGCACTCTTTACTGCTAATGATGCTTAGTCTTGGTATTTTGATAGTGGTGCCTCCAAGCACGTCACATCTTGCAGACAGTTGTTTCATTCTTTAGCAGATGCACCTCGAGGGGGGGCTGTCACATGTGCTAATAATTGTTACGCTCTAGCCGAGGTAGCATGACCTCGGAAGAATCAGTCGACATTTCCCTTTTCTAGGATCTATATTTGTAATATATTTGTTTGCGCTTCATATAAATGATCGGGAGGGAATTAATGTCAAGGTCCTAGGTGAGGGTTGATAGCACCAGACTAGGTGGATCTAAGGCTAAGGGTCTAATGCAATAAATGTGCCTTAGGGGCAAAGGAAATTGTAAATGGGCTCGTGTTACGGGAGGCCTTCGAAGTGATACGTGGATTGGGCGACGCACGGGATCTGGGGGGGCTGGTGAAGATAGACGATAGGTTGACGAACAACCTATCTGTTTCGTCCAAGGCCACGCAGACTGCTCTTGGGCTGTGACAGATTCCAAACAGAGAGCTACGCTTTGACAGAAGTAAAAGAAAAAAAGATCGTATCATTTGCGAGCAGGCAGTACGTGGAGGTTGCAGGCTTCGGGGACTCGAATTGCGTGGAGCTTCCAGGGAGCATCAATTTTTCCTTCATTATAAGATTTCAGTTTTTTTGTGCAGCCTATTATTTCTGTACAGCAGAGTTTACAGTTTACTATGCCTGTGCATATGCCTGTGTGCTTCAGTCTGAGTTGACTTGCAGGAAATTCCCTAGTATAGGGAAAAGCGGGATTTGGGATATATGCATGTATCAAATGCCTAGTTAGTGTGAATCTCGGATTGCAGGTATTCCCTAGTATAGGGAATTGTGTCAGAGTGTCAGTACACTGAACCGTGTCAGTTTGTAAATACAGTGTTTTAGCGGTGTTTTAAAAAAAAAACAAAACAAAACACCCATTGAACTAAATGGAAGCAGAAGAAGGGGCTTCCAGGAGGGACCCTGGTGAGTCAGGAGTCCGGCCGACCCAGCAGGTGTCGCGCCCAGGAGCTCACACCTTATCTGGCAAGATTGCATTACTTGAGGATGCCTTGCAGCAGTTATTAGCGCAACAGTTACAGACAAATGCAGGGCAGTCTGAACTTAGAAGAGCAATACATTGTATGTCTGCCAGACCTTCTCGAGAGGAGAAAGGAAAGGCTCCAATGGAACCGGAGTCTAGTGTCCATACGATCGAGCCTAGGAAGGCTAAAGTACCAAATATTGCCAATTACAGGCCGGAAAAGTATTTTGGTCGGATGAACGACCATGGTTCTGATGTCATTGAGACCTAGTTACACAAATGGGACGAGGCGTTTGCCATTTGTGAAATCAAGAATGATATCAAGAAGATCCACGAGGCGACTCACATGTTTAGTGAGGCAGCGGATCGGTGGTGGATTAAGCAACAAAAAGATGGTATAGCATCCACTACCTGGGAGGGGTTTAAAAGAGAATTCAGGAAACACTTCTTACCTCCTGACGAAGCATCTCGAGCTTGGGATCAATATAGGAACCTTCGTCAAAGAAATTTTTCAGTGGCAGAATACACTGATAAGTTTCGAGAGAGCGTAATGAAGGTTGATGAACCCCTGCCTCAATCAATCCAAGTGAAAGATTTCATATTTGGATTGAATGATCGGATAAAAATAGAAGTTCGGGCTAAGTACGCGAACACGTTAGATGATGCAATAGCCATAGCCCTGAACTATGAAGATGCCAAGGGCAGCAGGCCAAGTGGGTTTGCACAGGTCAGAACCCAGTATGGGTATCCGAAGAAATCTGGGTTTAAGAAGAAATGGATTAGTAAAGGGAGTGGTTCTCAGCCGAGTGGTCAAGCCAAGCAGGCGAAACCAGTTGAAACTCCTAAACCAAGTACCACCATTGGAGTGAAGAGGAAAGTAACCCCAATGGCAGCCCGGGCTTGGTCTAAGTCTCCCTTAAATCCAGAACAAAGAGAAAAAGCGAGGAGAGAAGGCTTGTGTTTTGGATGCCTTCAGCCTCATCAGTGAAAGGATTGTCCACGGAATAAAGATCGTCGGATGGCTGAGATGGTGGTCTCAAAATGTAACGTGGAAATGGAGGGAAGTCCCAGAGCGGAAGAGATGCAGATTCAGCTAGCGGGATCTTCTCAGAGGTCAGTACCTTGTTTGTTATGTGTGTCTGTTGCTAAGCTAGTAACGAGTGCACCTAATAACATCCTATCTAAGCCCGCAGCAACGGGGTATACAGCCTTTAATGATACGGAGTTAATTAAAATGAAAGGGCAAGTGACCAATCATGATGTCATTGTGTTGTTTGACTTGGCGTCAACTCACAATGTGATTAACTCCAAGCTCGTGAAGAGGCTGAAGTTAAAGACTAACCCATCTAACTATGCGTATATAGTCAGGATGGCAGATGGAAGTTCAACTGAAGTATGGGACCAAAGGGTTACCCAGTTGGAGCTTCGTATTCAGGACTATGCTGAGAAGCTTGATTTTGAAATGACCAAGCTTGCTCATGCAGATATAGCCCTGGTTATGGCGTGGCATTCTAGGAAGAATCCAGCCATTGATTGAAAAAAGCACGTATATCAATTCAAGATGAATGATGTGCTTTATGTCTTGCGAGGTGAGAAAGATATACCTCAGGGACCGTTGGTTTCCGTGATGGAAATCCGAAAAGCTCAAGAAGAGTTTTTATTCCTTTGCACACAATCGGTAGAGCCGGTTGATGATTCTTCGGCTAGCACTGATGTTACGCAAAGTGGTGAGATGGCCAAGCTGGTTAATCTTATAACAGAGGAGTTCTCTGAATGTTTTAGGGATGAACTACCTTATGGGTTACCTCCAGTACGGAATGTTCAACATAAGATTGAACTGATTCCGGGGGCAGAACCTGTAAATAGACCTCCCTATAGTAGAATGAGTTTTACTGAAGAGGCGGAGGTGCGTAGACAACTGGAAGAATACCTCAAGTTGGGGCAGATTCAACCGAGTTTCTCACCTTTTCCTTCGCTAGTGATATTAAAGAAGAAAAAGGATGATACATTTCGCCTCTGTATAGATTACAGGGTAATATCACTGTTAAGCGCAGGTATCCGATGGCTCAGATTGATGATTTGCTAGATGCATTACATGGAGCCGTGATTTTCAGCAAAATAGATCTTAAGTGTGGCTACCATCAGATCCGGATTAGAGCTGAGGATGTGCATAAAACCGCTTTCAGAAGCAGGTTTGGTCATTATGAGTTTTTGGTAATGCCCTTTGGACTTACTAATGCTCCAGCGACATTCGTCATGCTTATGAACCATTTACTACGTCCGTATATCGGAAAGTTTGTAGTACATTTTATTGACGATATTCTAGTGTTCAGTAAAAGTATTACTGAGCATCGTGAACACTTGAGAATAGTGTTCAGTACTTTGAGGAAAGCCAGTCTTTATGTAAATAAAAAGAAAACTATACTGTATATGGTTAGGCTTGAATATTTAGGATTCATAATTACTCCAGAGGGGGTAGAAATGGATCCAAAGAAAGTGGCTGCGATACTGACTTGGCCAATCCCTCAGAGTCTGACCGCGTTGCGATCATTCTTGGGGTTTGTCCAATTTTATAGAAGGCATATCAAAGGATATTCCGAAATAGTATCGCCATTGACTGATCTGACCTCAGATAAAGTACCTTTTATATGGGAACAAAATCAACAAGAAAGTTTTAACACCATAAAACAAGCTGTGGTCGCTGGACCGGTGTTAAAAATAGTTGATCCCCAGAAACCGTTGTTCTTGGAAACCGATGCAAGTGGCATTGCGGTAGGAGCAGTTCTCCTTCAAGAGGGAGGGCCAGTAGCCTTTGAAAGCAAGAAGCTTTCTCCCTCTTAAAGGAATTGGCCAACTCATGAATTAGAGTTGTATGCGGTTATCCATGCTTTGAAAACATGGAGGCATTATTTGTATGGTTCAGAGTTTTATGTGGATGTGGATCATGATACTCTGAAACATTTTTGTAAACAACCTGACTTGAGAAGCCGCCCAGCTAGGTGGGCAGAGCTCATGCAGGAGTTTAATTTAACGATTCGGTACCGAAGAGGGAAAGATAATAAGGTTGCTGATGCGTTGTCTCGCATTATGCACAATATATGAGTTTCACGGTATTAGAGAGTGCTCTAATGACCGAGATCAGAGAAACTCAAAAGGTGGATGAGTTTGTCCAGAGCTTATGGGCTAAATCTCATGTGTTAAAACCCGGGGAAAATGAAAAGGATGACCTGGCATCCAAAAAAGGCCAAACTTATGCAAGATATACCATAAGGGATGGTATGCTGAAGAGAAATGGCAAGGTTGTAGTACCTAGTCAGAATGATCTCAGGCAGAGAGTCATTCGACAGTGCCATGATAGCCCATGTGCGGGACACCCAGGGGTCGAGAAGACATATGATCTCGTGAAGCGAGATTTCTTTTAGCCAAAGATGAAAAAGCATATCCATGAATATGTGACATGATGTTTCTCGTGTCAGGTAAGTAAGGCCGAGCAGGTGAAGCCACCCGGACTTTTATAGCCCTTGGAAGTACCACTAAGTAAGTGGGAGAGCATTTCCATGGACTTTATTGTAGGGCTGCCTACAACACAAGGAGGGTATGATTCTATCCTTGTGGTGGTTGATCGTCTAACCAAGATGGCTCACTTCATTCCGACTAGAGAGTCTGTTATAGCCCCGCAAGTAGCGGATTTGTTTATTAAACATATATTTCATCTGCATGGACTGCCTAGATCCATAGTGTCAGACAGAGATGTCAGATTTACCAGTCATTTTTGGACAGCTGTATTTGAGACACTAAGGACTGAGTTGGGAATGAGTAGTGGGGATCATCCTGAGACGGATGGTCAGACGGAGAGAGTCAACCAGACTTTAGAGGATATGCTGAGGGCATATGTGTCATTGAGGCACCATACATGGGACAAGTGGTTGCCATTGTTAGAGTTTGCCTACAATGATAGAAAACATTCCTCTACAGGGTTCAGTCCGTTTGAGCTGAACTATGGTTATAGACCAGCAAATCCAACTATAGTTGCAGTACCTCAGAAAGTGCCTAGTGCCGTGAACTTTGTGGTTCAGATGCGGGAGATGCTAGCACTTGCGAGAGCTAATATCTGCCAGGCTATGGATAGAGCCAAGGTGTATGCGGATGAAAACCGGTCTATAAGAGTATTTAAGTAAGGAGAAAAAGTTTTTCTTAGAGTTCCTTCGCACTCGAAGTCGTTAACTTCAGGAGAGTGTGCTAAGTTATCACCTCGATACTATGGGCCGTGGTTAATTCTAAGGAGAATAGGCAAGGTAGCCTATAAATTAGAATTGATACAGGGGTGTAAGGTGCACCCGGTTTTTCATGTTTCGCGCTTAAAGAAATTTTTACATACAGGTGACTCACTAATCGAAGGTGTGGTTTTGTTTCAGGAGATAGAGGATAATGCGAGGCGCAAACCAACAAGAATCCTGGACCGAGGAACAATGCAAATACGAAATCGGAAGATACCCACGGTGTTGGTTGCATGGCATGGTCAGCCTCTATCCGAAGCTACTTGGGAATCCGTATATCAGTTGCGGAGAGTGTTTCCAGACTTTATCATCGAGGACGCTAATGTCTGAAGAGGGAAGGAATGTTACGCTCTAGCCGAGGTAGCATGACCTCGGAAGAATCAATCGACATTTCCCTTTTCTAGGATCTATATTTGTAATATATTTGTTTGTGCTTCATGTAAATGATCTGGAGGGAATTAATGTCAAGGTCCTAGGTGAAGGTTAATAGCACCAGACTAGGTGGATCTAAGGCTAAGGGTCTAATGCAATAAATGTGCCTAGGGGCAAAGGAAAATAAAGCATCCCAAGAGAGGGGTGAAATGTTGCATTAGTAAGGCCCTATAATGATGACATGTGGCATCTAGATCCATCTAGGGAGATGGGGCTTATTGAAGCTAGAGAGAGATGAGATTGAGCTCTCACGTATGTTTTGAATTCGAATTCTCAGCTAGCTCTCACGTTCCGGCAAGAAAGGCTGGGTGGAATAATATCGGTGCTACTCCCGTGATCTGCAGTAGGAAACAAGTTAACAATAATGCTTCATATGCTGTAAAAGGAATTGGAGATGTGCAGCTCACATCCATTTCAAGCCATCCTGTCACTCTGACAAATGTTCTTTTTGTGCCTGGAATTGAAATCAACTTGATTTCAATTTCAGCAATTGCCACTTCAGGTTTCAGAGTGATTTTTGACGGCTACAGATGCCTAGTTTATGATCTTCGTGATGACAATGCCATAGTTCTCGCTGGCACTTTGCAAAAGGGGCTTTATCACCTTCATCATCACTCGGCTGCACTTTCTCTTGAAGCATTTGCTATTTCAGATTCACAGCTTGCTGAAACTCATCTTTGGCATGAGAGAATCGGTCATCTCAATTATAGAGCTCTTGCAAAGCTACATTCACAGCAGATGGCAAATGATGTACCTCAAACTCACACAGTTTCCAAACATGTGAGTGAGGGTTGTCTCTTGGGTAAGATGCATCGGTTTCCTTTTCAAAAGAATTGTCCAAAACTCTCACAAAGGAAATTGCAGCTAGTACACAGTGATGTCTGTGGCCCAATGAGGACAAATGCCATTGGCGGGTACAAATATTTTATGACTCTCATTGATGATTTCACAAGATATTGCTGGGTATATCCTTTAAAAGCCAAATCTGAAGTTTTCTCATGCTTTCAGAGGTGGCTGAATATGGTTGAGAATGAATCAGGATGCAAACTTGTCACTCTCAACACAGATGGGGGGGAGAGTATAGGTCAAAGGAGTTTGATGCATTTCTGTCTTCACGGGGCATTACTCACACATGCACTACTCCTTACACTCCTCAGCAGAATCCTGTTTCTGAAAGGAAAAACAGGTCCACAATGGAGATGGCCAAATGCATGCTTAAGGCCAAGTCTTTGCCGAATAAATTTTGGCTTGATGCAGTGATGTGTGCCAACTATGTGTTGAATAGATCACCTACACGGGCATTGAAGACTGTTACACCTTATGAAGCATGGAAAGGTAGGAAGCCTTCACTTTCACACATGATTCACACATGAGAGTTTTTGGGTCTCTTGCATATGTTCATGTACCATCTCAGCTGAGACATAAGCTTGATGACAAAGCCATCAAATGCATATTTATTGGTTACAGCCAAGAGAGCAGAGGGTATTGGTTATACCAACCAAATACTAGGAAGAGAGAGATGTAATCTTTGCTGAACATTCAGCTTCTCCTCTTGTGGACTGCAAAGCTAAGCTAGAAGTTGACATGTTTGACGATTTTGAATCTTGGTTACCTTTGCCATCCTTAGAAGAGAACTTTGACCAGAGGACAACATAGCAGATATGTTTACAAAGGCACTTCCTCGTCCCAAGTTCGAAGTCTTCCAACAGGCTTTACACTTGGTTCCCTTTGTTACATGATCTGACATCCCTTGTACATTCATAGGTGGCTATATCCTTTTGGATGAACATGTGCCACCATGACCAGAAAATACCAAGTATTCTAAGACGTTTCCAGAATACTTCAGCCCATCCCATGGAGAGGGGTTTGTAGGCCATCTCCTGGTGGTTCTAGTGATGACCTATAGATCATGGTATGTGCCTTGTAGGCATAAATATAGGCACTTGTAGTGTTAGTGCCTTTTAGGCCACATAGGACACTTAGTCCTATGTGACACCTAGGACACTTAGTCCTAGGTCTAGGTACAAGTACCTTGTACACTCTTTTTCTATCTATCCTAGTTGACGTGACGGCTGATTATCATCGACTCTTTCTATTCTCTCTTTTGCCTATTGATCCCACAAGGACGGACCTCAATAGAGTGTGTTCTGGTCTCTCCATGCTACAGGTGGTCTCTCTCAGTAATCCAAGCCGCCCACATGTCAACTATCTCCTCCACCTCCATCTCGATGTGTCCTTGGGCTGACTCAAATGCATAGAAGTCTGCGACGTGACGCTGTGCTCTGTTAGCATCTTTATCCTGTGGCCTGATCGCCTCCTACTGCTCTCTAATTTGTCGTAGTAGGGTCTCCCTGTGTCGGCGCATCTCAAGTAAATATAGCCCAATGCAAACCTGATCCTGAAAATTGATCAATCGTGAGAGTGGACCGAAGCCGCTCCCCTCCTAGTAGAGGCAATGGTATCGTCCCCTTATCTCATAATAGACTGGATAGGCGCGTAGGAAGTGCTCCTCTGTCTAAGCCACTCCTAGTGTGCAAAGCATACATAGTTGTTGCTCCCTAGGTTTGCATGCTGCTCTCCCCGTCTCAATCCTCAACTGATGAGATGAAACACGGATCTATCCAATGGCAATCCTCAATGCATGCGAGACTCCTCTATCCTCTTACTGGAGTCTGATGATGAATCCCTCCTCCGATACTCTCAGGAAGTGGTCGAGGTAGAACTGGGACTTGGTGGGGAGCTCCTTGTCTGATGATGAGTCCCGATACTCTCAAAAAGTGGTCGAGGTAGAACTGGGACTTGGTGAGGAGCTCCTGGTCTCCCCCCCAAGTCCGAGACCTATGGAGTTGAAGGAGATCCTGTATGATACGATTAACCTCATCTCGCGGAATCGATACAAGGGATGCGTCCATGCTATACTAAAAAGGGGGGAGCCTATCCATCTGGATACCATGCCTGGTAAACCATGTCGATATCCGTGCATACCATGTGTCTACTCTGCTCTCTGCTAGTCATTTGGATGACTCCAAGGCCAGTCTCGGTAATCTCCATTGATGCAAGTCCCAAACTTTGTGGATAAAAGTCACTGTCTGAAAGATGGCATCAATCTATAGGGGAGTCATGGCGAACCCTGCCTGTACTATCTCATGCGGAACTGAGGGCTTACTCCAAATCATCCTGGACCCCATAGTCACCTGTAGCCGTTCAAATTTCCTCCACTCGATCTTCGGTAAGTCACATCCCCAAAAGGGTGCTCCATACATGGATGATGGCCGTCGGTCACACTAGTGTGTCGACGAGCTAGCTCTTTGTTGGTGGGTCCAAAAAGTGTGCTTGGAAGCACTCTCTCTCTAGTCGGGCAAAAGCACCCCGTCCTCGTGTGAGTGATGCCTAGGCTGCGTGGGTCATCGTGAAAAGGGGTAATGTGATGATTGCCCCCAGATATGTGTAGAACTGCACTATCTCCACTGGCTCATCACGATAGGTGAAGCTGAGTCGACAAGTCACTACACGTGCGTGTTGAAGACCATAACCTTGGTCTTCCCAAGGTTGACTGTCAATCTCTCTCTTTGCAAAACACCTCTAGTGCCTCCAGATGTTTCTGCAGCCCTTCTACTGAGGATGATATGAGGACTATGCATCAACGTATAACAATATCTGTATAATGAGGTCACCCAAGAGTGAACCCTCGCCTCCTAGGCGATCTATGAAAGATGTGATCTCATCAATGTAGAGTCCGAAGAGGGTCGGTGAGAGTGGACAGCCCTGCTTCACTCTAATTGTGCTCTCGAACCAGTCCGATAGACTGGCTGGGGCACGTACTCTACCTCGAACTCACTCATATAAGCTCACCACCCCCCAAATCAATGTCTCTAGAATCTACATCTCCTATAGTCTCTTGACCATGCGGGAACGTGGAACCGTGTCAAAAGCTTTTCGAAAGTCAACAAAGCATGTGTAGACTTTTTTATGTCTGAATCTCGACTCCTCAATGACAGCTCTCAAAGTAAATATGTGGTCTAAGGTAGAATGTTGCCTCCAGAAGCCTGCCTGTCCTAGTGCTCACTGCCCTTGAGACTATGTATGACTGCTGAGCTTCCTCTCTAGAACCAATCCATAAATCTTGGCTAGAGTATGACCAATCGTGAGGGTGCGGTAATTCCCAGTCTCCATAGGGTCGCCGGCTTTGTGTATCAGTATAATAGTGGAGGTGCTCCAAGTGGGTGGGAACAACCTGGTTGAACATGTGTGCTAGGACTGGAGCTAAGACCTCCTGTCCATGTGCAAAGTGCTCAGTCCGTGGGCCTCTTGTGCTTTCCGGTTATGTAGCCCACGACGTGCAGCCCGCACATTATGTGTGGTAAACAAGCGACAAGTAGTGGGCTTGGGCATAGAGAACATGTCTGGTGGTGTCTGCATCTGGACATCATAGAGGGAACATGCATATGTGTGCCAGACATGTGGGTCAGTGATGGGGCTAAGTGACTTCCGCTCCGTTAGAAAACCCCATCCAGTGGTCAGGCCTCCTCCTCGAAAAGATCTGACAATCTTATCCATCCTGTGTGTGAGAAAAGCCCGCCTCTTGCGGCGTGTCAATCGTCGAAAACTCCTCTGTGCCTCAAATGCCCTAAGGTCTGCTCTCGTATGAGGTAGGCTCTCGCCTCTCTGCATTCAGTATCAAACCAAGGGTTTTGAGGTGTCTTCCCATCTCAGACTCGTCTGGATCGGGTCGTGGGAAAGGATCTGGTGGCAACATCCTGTACCACTGAGACAAGGACGTCCGAGGTGCGTGCGAGGTCTATGTCGTCCTCAAGTAGGGCTGGGAGTGCTCTGGCTAAGTGACTCGCGTATACTAGATTGAGGGCACGGTCAAAGTGGATTTGGACACGTGTAGGCGTGATGGGGGCTCTCCCTGTGGGTGGCATAGTGGTAGCAATATGGAAGGCTAGGTATGAGTGGTCGGCTCTGAGTGGGGGTGGGGGTACAATGAAATCGTGTGTCCGTGATACAAGGGCAAGTGGACCTAGTAGGTAGTCCACCGTATTGGACCCACAGCCGTGTGGGAAACAGGTGAGTCCACCAGACAATGGCCACCTCTGAAGACCATTGTAGATGATCAAGTCATGGAGTGCCCCCAAATCAAGTAGATATCGCCCATACACCATCACCTGTGGAGCATTTGCGGAGTGTCTCAGTATTCCTAGCTCTGCTGCATCTAGCTCCGAGATTATGTGGGGATCTCTGTCATCTATGAAGTCAAGCAAACCCACCTGTCTGTCTCTCGTCTGTACATTAAAGTCTCCTAGTAGGAGGATGTCTCCTTGCCTAGAGAACTCCGTGATGTCATCATGGATCGCCTCATATGGACTATGTCCCTCTGCGGTGACCTCTCATGCATAGGAAGACGTGTCTGGAGAAAAGTAGCATATCGCCCTAAAGATAGGCCGGGCATCTAGGAGCTGAACTCGTATCCACGTGTCATGCATGCTCTTCTTACCAAATCACAGATATGAGTGGCCTCAAATGTGATTTGAAGAGCACAACTACCCCCCCAGAGCCCCGCACTCCGCTATCTCTCCTCAACTCCCTCCGATGAGCTGACTCCCATGTATATCCTGTCACTGTGGTCTGGGCTCTCGTGCGTCTCAGTGTAAAAGATCATGTACCTCTCACTATATGTTTCTAGGAAGCCTCTAGGATCGGACCATAGTGTGCCATTATAATTCCATACTGCTATTTTCAGTCCAGTGTGTGTACTCATTCCATGGGTTCGACACTATCATAATTCCCCCTCTTCCTTCTCTTCCTTGTCTCCTCTATCTCGGATGATTACCCTACCATCTCTGTATGCTACCCATTTCCCTGCCTCTCTTGCTGCCATTACTCGTACCATTCCTTCCCTTCAATGCTCTTGTTGTAGGAGGGTGAGATCATCATCTAGATAGATTCTGGTCCCTTTCAAAGTCCCTCTTGTGCTCATGAGAGTCTTCCTGTCCATGGCTGTCCTGAACTTCAGCACTAGTGGCCTCGTAGGTGCTTTAGGTTTGCCTACTTTCCAAGCTGTCTCGCATGTGAGATTGACCCCCCTTTTTGTGAACAGTACCTAGCATCTGCCATTGGTGTGTCCCCCATTGTTAAACTCCTTACAAGGACATTTAATGCCTTTCTTGCCCTTCTTTTTTACTACTTAAGTGCCTCTGATATAAATTCTTTCTTTGGGGCTGTTGTGCCCTTTTTTACCACATCCTTCCATTCAAGCATCTTGGCTTCCCCTTTGCTGATTTGTTGCTTCAGTTCAGCGTGCATGCCTTGCATTGTTTCTTGTGGATGCAATCTCCTTCCTGAAAGTGGCATTCTCTGTTTTCATCTCTTCCATTGCTTTGCAAGTGACTTACGGGGCTTGCATATCCCTCATTTGCTGTACTTCAAGTTCCAATGCATTTACTCTGTCTTGAAGCTTGTTTTTTTCAGATATCCATTCAGCCTTTTCCTTTTCCCATTCTTCTTTTTTGGTCTTTTCTTTTCTCCACTCCTCTTGGATTTTCCCTCCATGTTTTTTAACTTCAGCTAGTGTCTTGTCCACATGTGTCTTCTCCGCAAGGAGGGCCACATTTGTGGACTCTTAGCTGTCAATTTTGTCAATCAATGCAAGACATATCTTTTGGAGGCTGGTGAGGACACTAGATGTGTTATTTGGAGTTGTCCCTGCTGTGTAAGTTGTCATGGCATTTTCAAGTGCTTGTTTCCCCCAAATGTCCTCTACAGATGCTCGTGTAGGCATTGTGCATTGTCCCTGTTTTGTTGACAAAACTGTAAAAGTGCAGAAATAAACAATTTACTGCCCTCGGTGATCTTCAAGCATGCTGTTAATCCCCTCCTTTCCTTTTGTGTTCTTTTGTTTTTTCAAAGTTACATTTTTTTTGTGAATATGCTGTTGGGGTCTCTTTTTCTGCACTTTCCTGATTCAAAACTGGTCTTTCTTGATTGTTTTGCAGGTCTCAGGCTGGCTGGATGGAGTCGAGATGCCAAGGGGGCTGATTGCCACCCCTTGGCTTGGTGGCGAGCTTGGAGCAGCACCGGGATGGCGCCACAGTCTACCCGGGGCTGGAGCGATGAGACGCAGCCTGTGTGGCCTTGCGTGGGCCCTTTGTGTTCTGTGCGGGGTCCTTCGTGGCAAAGCACCTTTGTGGTGTAGGCCCGTGGCCTCGTGGCAATAGCACAGCCCACACGGGGGGCCGTGCGACAACAGAATGCCCACGAGAGCCAGCAATGCCGCGGGGGGCCGAGGGAGTGTACACGTAGGACTACGGGGAACGGGAGCAGGTCCGACCAGAGAGAGGGAGCGGAAGCTGAGAGGCTATGGGGAGAGAGAGAGAGAGAGAGAGGCAGCGTAGGTGAGCGGAGAGGCTAGCGGGTAGAGCAACGTAGGTTTGCGAGAGGGCAGCATACGCAGAGCAACGTAGGTGAGCGAAGAGGCTAGTGTAGGTGAGCAATGGGGCAACGTAGGTGAGCATAGCTGGGCGGGAGAGCAGCAAGGAGCGACAGACGTCAAATAGGCAAAGGCAAGCAACGATGAGCAGACGAGAGACGGACGATGACGATGAACGACAGACGTGACGATGAGCGACGCACAGACCAGAGACCTAAGGGACGGACGGACCTAAGCAACGTGACGAGAGATGGTGACGGGCCCAAGCGACGTGACGATGAGCGAGGACGGACCTGAGCAACAGACTTGAGTGATGAGCGATGAGCGACGACGGGCGGAGCAGGAGCGAGACGGGTGGTGCAAGGGGGTGACGGGCGGTGGTGCAGGGGGGTGACGGACAAAGCAAGAGGCGACGGACGGTTGGAGAGAGAGAGAGAGAGAGAGAGAGAGAGAGAGAGAGAGACCACTATAACAAGAGCTGAAAGTCGGATAACTACATGTGGAGATGCGGTCTGATCCAATACAATATAATAGAGTGCATAAGAGAATATCAAGATACACTCAATGACAGAGTAGGCAGTGTAGGCAAGAAGCACGTAATCAACCTGTTTATTCTCTATGTTCATCACCAAGCATTGTTGTATTTAACTAACAAATTAGTCATCCAAGGACGACCGGTAAGGTGGATGTTGTTGTTGCACGAGTTCAAGTTTAAAATCATTAACAAGCTTGGGAAGTCACATGTCGAAGCAAGCTGTCTCTCGATACTACCTGCACCCAATTAAGCAAAGGAAGTCAACACTAAGCTGCCAAAAGCCCAACTATTTGCAGTCAACATTCTCAAATCCAAGTACGAGAACTATCTGTCCAAGGTGAGTTTCCCTGAGAACATGCATCCAGACAAGCCCACGCAACTTGTATTGAGGGCTTGGAGGTACAGTTTGATTGGGGGCCCAGCTCTATCGCCAAGGAGCAGACGGAGTCCTACACCGATGGGTCGTTCCACATGAATGAGCAGTTATACTCACCGAGACACATACAAGACTTGCTAGAGGCCACTTCAACGGTGAGGTCACAGCTTAGAAAGTCCTTCAAGCAAGATTCACCCTCTTTCGAGGTGCCCATGCTTAGTGCGTGGAGTGTGATGTGCGCCAGAGGACGGGGAGGCTACTGCCACATCATCACATGCCACTCAACCCAAATGCACCTTGGGGAGCATTCCAACACTAGCGTCTTGATTTCAGGGGACCATTCAAAAACTCGGCCCAATATACCCAAATTATGCCATCAAGTGGGCACACACCAAGACAATGCGGGACGACTTGGTGCAGAGAACGGCCAAATTCATTTATGAGAATATCAATAATCATATGCACATATGGTTGCCCCATTGAGTTTGTGAGCGATCAAAGCATGCATTCATGAACGAGGTCTTCACTTTCATCGAGTGGCAACCACCTACTATCTGTGGTGCAATAGCCAAGCCGAGTCCACAAAACAAGATCCTTAAGTCCATTCTCACCAAGACGGTCAGCAAGCATCGTGGAGATTGGGATACCAAGTTGCTGTTGGAAAAGTCACCTCCCTATCTGCAAGCCCCCATATGAGGAGAGCATGAGGGGGTGTCTTAGGGCTTAGATGGCTGCCATGTGCTACCAGCCCCCATATGAGGAGCGCAAGCGCATGGAGATGTGTCTTAGGGCTTAGATGGCTACCAGCCCCTATATAAAGGGAGCCACTTGGGCCATATCACATCCACTAGAGCAACAGTTGAGGAGCAGACTAGAGTAGCACAACAACATATCTTGGGCCAACATCTAGAGGACCAAGAGAAGCTGAGTACTGCAAATATAGCCCATGAAGTTGCTTCGCACCTAGGCTGACATTCAGGGCAGCAAGGTGCACGGCAAGGCACGGTGGTCTACAAAAGCTCTACAAGGAGCATGCATGCTTAGGGATCTGGAAGTGCCATGGAGGAAGTATGACACCACCTTTTGGTAAGGACAGAGGAGCACGATTTGGTGGGACTCTGGACTCCTTTTGTATTGTGTCCTCTAGACGGAAATATATTTTGTCGGTTCTATAACTCTGTTGGAGCATTGTCTATTTACTGGCTTGCACATATGTATGTTGAATACACAAAGTAAGGAAGTTTTGGATTCCGTAGTTAAACCCTTATGTGGGAATTTGTTACGCTCTAGCCGAGGTAGCATGACCTCGGAAGAATCAGTCAACATTTCCCTTAAAGGATCTATCTCTGTAATATATGTGTTTGCGCTTCATGTAAATGATCGGGAGGGATTTAATGTCAAGGTCCTAGGTGAGGGCTGATAGCACCAGACTAGGTAGATCTAAGACCAAGGGCCTAGTGTAAAGATGTGCCTAGGGGCAAGGAATTTAATGCATCCCAAGAGAGGGGTGAAATGTTGCATTAGGAAGGCCCTATAGTGATGACATGTGGCATCTAGATCTATCTAGGGAATTGGGGCTTGCTGAGGCTAGTGAGAGAGGAGAAGAAGTTAATTCACGTGAAAGAAATCAAGCGCAGATCTCTATCTGCTTGTTAGCCTGAGCAAGATTTGGCTGGGAGGTGATGAATGGTGCTACTCCCGTGATCTTCAAGAGAGGGGAAATAGAAATAGTGCTTTACATTTTGGTATCAAAGCCTTGTTAAGAGAGCAAGGGATAAGTGACGAAGGCTGTGCGTGAAGGGACCAGGTGGACGGGCAATTTTGTTTGGTGTTCTGCTACGACGAGTGTAGGCGACGCGCTGATCACAGTGAGGCGCTGACGGATGATTGACCTGCGCCAAGAGGAGCGTAGGGTCTACAAAAGGGTAGACGTGTCGAGCTGGATGTGAGCTTGGGCTCCGTTGACGAAAAGAAAAGCGTCGATGGCCTGTGAGAAGAGATCGACAGAAAGTTGGTAATTGACGTCGAGAAAAGCGTCGGTGGCTGTTTTTCGAGATCGTCCGCCACAGCCAAGAGCTTATGGGGCAAACAAATCGACACTGATTTTGTATGAAGAAGAGTCCGAAAGAAGACCAGACGGGGCTGCTGAATTGGTGGCTGGACTTTGGGGTCACCTAAAGCAGCGGCTGGTAGCAGGTGGAGCACAGAGGTTACGTGGATATTCGTCGGTGAAGGCGTAGGATCGTAAATCAACGAGTTGCGGGACCTCCTTTAATCAGCGCATATTCTACCTCGTGCGATGTTGACGAATGACGGCGTGCAGATTTAGGAGGTGGACCGTAACGAAGATTGTACGGGACGTGATCCTGGGCGATCGACGGTGTAACAAGAAAAACAGGAAGAGTCGTTGACAGTGGGTATCATGTGGTCTGAAATACTCAACGAAGTAAGAGAAGGATATCCCGCTAGTTAGCGCTCTGTTTGCATCGGAGCTACATCGGTCATTGGTACCTTTAACGGGGAGAAATCAGGAAGCATTTTCTTTCCATACAGTTTTTTTTTCATATGGTCCTGTTATTTCTGCACACAAAAAAAAGGGAGACGTTCAGAGTGTTTTATAACTGAGAGTTTAGGACGCAGGAGAAAAAAAAACATGAAAGCAGAACAGAAAAGAAGAAAGAAAAATTATAAAGACTGGAAAAAAAAAAAAACCATCTTCCATTGTGAAACTATGGAGGCAGAAGGGCAGAATTCTAGGGTGAATCCTAGTGAGTCTAGAGTGCAGTCTACACAACAGATATCACACCATGCAGCACCTACTTTGATCAATAGGATTTCGATATTAGAAGATGCTTTACAGCAAATTATGAACCAGTAGCTTCAAGTGAATGCTGGTCAAAATGAGATCAGGGAGATGGTACAAGCCTTGTCGGCTAGACCGTCTAAAATTGATAAGGGCAAAGCTCCAGCAGAGCCAGAGCCCAGTATCCATTCATTAGAGCACGTAAGGGTCAAAGTACCTAATATCGCTAATTATAGACCGGAGAAGTACGCTGGTCGGATGATCGAGCGCAGCTCTGATGTGATCGAGGTTTGGTTACACAAGTGGGAAGAAGCCTTTGCCATTTGTGAAATTAGATCCGATCTAAAGAAAATCCGCGAGGCCACACACCTGTTTATTGAGGCAGCGGATAGATGGTGGATAAAGCAACAGAAGGATCAAGTTGCTCCAACCACCTGGGAAGGGTTTAAAGCTGAATTTAAGAAACACTTTCTCCCACCTAATGAAGAGTCCCGAGCTTGGGATGCTTATAGAAATCTTCGTCAGAGGAGTCTGTCAGTGGCAGAGTACACTGACAAATTCAGGGAATGTGTCATGAAAATAACAGACCCTCTCCCTATGTCAGTTCAGTTAAAAGACTATATCTATGGACTGAACGACAAGATCAAAATGAAAGTTCGGGCTAAGTATGTGACTACATTAGATGAATCTATTGCAGTAGCCCTGAACTATAAGGATGCCAGAGGCAGCTCTGGTGGATTTATGCAGGCAGGGACTCAGTATGAGCACCCGAGAAAAGGGGGATTTCAGAGGAAATGGATTTCAAAGACAAGTGTCTCGCAGCCAAGTGGCCAAACCAAGCAGGTGAAGCCGGTTGTGAGACCAGTAAAAACAAGTACCACCGTTGGGGTGAAAAGGAAAATAACTCCAATGGCAGCCCGGGCTTGGTCAAAGTCCTCGTTGACCCCTGAACAAAAAGAGAAAGCTAGAAAAGAAGGATTGTGCTTCGGCTGCCTTCAGCGACATCAGTGGAAGGATTGTCCACTGAATAAAGACCGTCGCACGGCTAATATGATAATATCTGAATGCGACGTGGAAATGCAGGAGAGTCCCAATGCGGAACATATGCAGATGCAACTGGCGGGACCTTCTCAGAGGTTAGTCCCTTGTTTGTTATGTGTATCCGTTGCTAAGTTAGTGACGAGTGCACCTGATAACATCCTATCTAAGCCCGCAGCAACGGGGTATACGGCCTTTAATGATACGGAGTTAATTAAAATGAAAGGGCAAGTGGCCAGTCATGATGTCATTGTGTTGTTTGACTCGGCGTCAACTCACAATGTGATTAACTCCAAGCTCGTGAAGACGCTGAAATTAAAAACAAGCCCATCTGACTATGCGTATACAGTCAGAATGGCAGATGGAAGTTCAACTGAAGTATGGGACCAAAGGGTTACCCAGTTGGAGCTTCGGATTCAGGATTATGCTGAGAAGCTTGATTTTGAAATGACCAAGCTTGCTCATGCAGATATAGCCCTGGGTATGGCGTGGCATTCTAAGAAGAATCCAGCCATTGATTGGAAAAAGCACATATATCAATTCAAGATGAATGATGTGCTTTATGTCTTGCGAGGTGAAAAAGATATACCTCAGGGACCATTGGTTTCCGTGATGGAAATCAGAAAAGCTCAAGTAGAGTTTTTATTCCTTTGCACAGCATCGGTAGAGCCGGTTGGTGATTCTTCGGCTAGCACTGATGTTGCGCAAAGTGGTCAGATGGCCAAGCTGGCTAATCTTATAACAGAGGAGTTCTCTGAATGTTTTAGGGATAAACTACCTTATGGGTTACCTCCAGAGCGGAAAGCTCAACATAAGATTGAATTGACCCCGGGGGCAGAACCTGTAAATAGACCTCCCTATAGAATGAGTTTTACTGAAGAGGCAGAGGTGCGTAGACAACTGGAAGAATACCTCAAGTTGGGACAGATTCAACCAAGTTTCTCACCTTTTGCTTCGCCAGTGATATTAAAGAAGAAAAAGGATGATACGTTTCGCCTCTGTATAGATTACAGAGCATTGAATAATATCACTGTTAAGCACAGGTATCCGATGGCTCGGATTGATGATTTGCTAGATGCATTACATGGAGCCGTGATTTTCAGTAACATAGATCTTAAGTGTGGCTACCATCAGATCCGGATTAGAGCTGAGGATGTGCATAAAACCGCTTTCAGGAGTAGGTTTGGTCATTATGAGTTTTTGGTAATGCCCTTTGGACTTACCAATGCTCCAGCGACCTTCGTCATGCTTATGAACGATTTACTACGTCCGTATATCGGAAAGTTCGTAGTACATTTTATTGACGACATCTTGATATTCAGTAAAAGTGTTACTGAGCATCGTGAACACTTAAGGATAGTGTTCAGTACTTTGAGGAAAGCGAGTCTTTATGTGAATAAGAAGAAAACTATACTATGTATGGTTAGGCTTGAATATTTAGGGTTCATAATTACTCCACAGGGGGTAGAAATGGATCCAAAGAAAGTGGCTGCGATACTAACTTGGCCAATCCCTCAGAGTCTGACCGCGTTGCGATCATTCTTAGGATTTGTCCAGTTTTATAGAAGGCATATCAAAGGATATTCCGGAATAGTATCGCCATTGACTGATCTGACCTCAGATAAAGTACCTTTTATTTGGGGACAGAATCAACAAGAAAGTTTTAACACCATAAAACAAGCTGTGGTCTCAGGACCGGTGTTAAAAATAGTTGATCCCCAGAAACCGTTGTTCCTAGAAACCGATGCAAGTGGCATTGCGGTAGGAGCAGTTCTCCTTCAAGAGGGAAGGCCAGTAGCCTTTGAAAGCAAGAAGCTTTCTCCTTCTCAAAGGAATTAGCCAACTCATGAATTGGAGTTGTATGCTGTTATCCATGCTTTGAAAACATGGAGACATTATCTGTATGGTTCAGAGTTTTATGTGGATGTAGATCATGATACTCTGAAACATTTTTATAAACAGCCTGACTTGAGGGGCCGCCAAGCTAGGTGGGCAGAGCTCATGCAGGAGTTTAATTTGACGATTCGGTACCGAAGGGGAAAAGACAATAAGGTTGCTGATGCGTTGTCTCGCATTATTCACAACCTGAGTTTCACGGTATTAGAGAGTGCTCTAATGACCGAGATAAGAGAAACTCAAAAGGTGGACGAGTTTGTCCAGAGCTTGTGGCCTAAAGCTCATGTATTAAAACCCGGGGAAAATGAAAAGGATGACCTAGCATCCAGAAAAGGCCAAACTTATGCAAGATATACCATAAGGGATGGTATGCTAGTTAGAAATGGCAAGGTAGTAGTACCTAGTCAGAATGATCTCAGGCAGAGAGTCATTCGACAGTGCCATGATAGCCCGTGTGCGGGACATCCAGGAGTCGAGAAGACATATGATCTCGTGAAGCGAGATTTCTTTTGGCCAAAGATGAAAAAGCATATTCATGAATATGTGACACGGAGTTTCTCGTGTCAGGTAAGCAAGGCCGAGCGGGTGAAGCCACCCGGACTTTTACAGCCCTTGGAAATACCACTAAGTAAGTGGGAGAGCATTTCCATAGACTTTATTGTAGGGCTGCCTACGACACAAGGAGGGTATGATTCTATCCTTGTGGTGGTTGATCGTCTAGCCAAGATGGCTCACTTCATTCCGACTAGAGAGTCTGTTAGTGCCCCGCAAGTGGCGGATTTGTTTATTAGACATATATTTCGTATGCATGGATTGCCGAGTTCCATAGTGTCAGACAGAGATGTTAGATTTACCGGTCATTTTTGGACAGCGGTATTTGAAACACTAAGGACTGAGTTGGGAATGAGTAGTGGGGATCATCCTGAGACGGATGGTCAAACGAAGCGAGTCAACCAGACTTTAGAGGATATGCTGAGAGCATATGTGTCATTGAGGCAACATACGTGGGACAAGTGGTTGCCATTGTTGGAGTTTGCCTACAATGATAGAAAACATTCCTCTACCGGGTTCAGTCCGTTTAAACTAAACTATGGTTATAGACCAGCCAATCCAACTATAGTTGGAGTACCTCAGAAAGTGCCTAGTGCCGCGAACTTTGTGGTTCAGATGCGGGAGATGCTAGCACTTGCGAGAGCTAATATCCGCCAGGCTATGGATAGAGCCAAGGTGTATGCGGATGAAAATCGGTCTATAAGAGTATTTAAGGAAGGAGAAAAAGTTTTTCTCAGAGTTCCTTCACACTCGAAGTCGTTGACTTCAGGAGAGTGTGCTAAGTTATCACCTCGATACTATGGGCCGTGGTTAATTCTAAAGAGAATAGGCAGTGTAGCCTATAAATTAGAATTGCCACAGGGGTGTAAGGTGCACCCGGTTTTTCATGTTTCGCGCTTAAAGAAATTTTTACATACAGGTGACTCACTAATCGAAGGTGTGGTTTTGTT
Organism: Dipteris shenzhenensis; assembly: GCF_047967505.1. Classification (NCBI taxonomy): domain Eukaryota; kingdom Viridiplantae; phylum Streptophyta; class Polypodiopsida; order Gleicheniales; family Dipteridaceae; genus Dipteris; species Dipteris shenzhenensis. The sequence continues at coordinate 15,986,016 of NC_141603.1, read as the reverse complement.
TCAGGAGATGGAGGATATTGCAAGGCGCAAACCAACAAGAGTCCTGGACCGAGGAACAATGCAAATACGAAATCGGAAGATACCCACGGTGTTGGTTGCATGGCATGGTCAGCCTCTATCCGAAGCTACATGGGAATCCGTATATCAGTTGCGGAGAGTGTTCCCAGATTAAGGAATGTTACGCTCTAGCCGAGGTAGCATGACCTCGGAAGAATCAGTCGACATTTCCCTTAAAGGATCTATCTCTGTAATATATGTGTTTGCGCTTCATGTAAATGATCGGGAGGGATTTAATGTTAAGGTCCTAGGTGAGGGCTGATAGCACCAGACTAGGTAGATCTAAGACCAAGGGCCTAGTGCAAAGATGTGCCTAGGGGCAAGGAATTTAATGCATCCCAAGAGAGGGGTGAAATGTTGCATTAGGAAGGCCCTATAGTGATGACATGTGGCATCTAGATCTATCTAGGGAATTGGGGCTTGCTGAGGCTAGTGAGAGAGGAGAAGAAGTTAATTCACGTGAAAGAAATCAAACGCAGATCTCTATCTGCTTGTTAGCCTGAGCAAGATTTGGCTGGGAGGTGATGAATGGTGCTACTCCCGTGATCTTCAAGAGAGGGGAAATAGAAATAGTGCTTTACAGAATTCCTAGGCCATCCAATAGTCTTCCGTGCGGCATGTTTGTCATTTCTAACATAGTATCAGAGCCCTGAATGGGAGTTCACAAGAAGTGGAGCCTGAAGGCAAGGACCTTGCTAAAGGACGACATTGATTCAAACGAAGATGTTGTTTTACTACAGACCTTGTTAGATGGATGATGAAACGGACCCTAAGAGCATGGTGCCTGGAAGACTCCACGCTGTTCACCCATCATGAGGGGGACAACTAGAGGAGGTTGGTTGGAGGCCTAAAACAATATGCAACTGTAGATGGCGAGACACGTCAGCAAAAAGAGTACATGGGTAGTACGGATGACTGCACAAGGGTATGGGCTGCCTGCAAACAGCAGTAGGGGCTTGTACGAGGGCCTGAAGCAGGACGTACGGAACCTTGACAAGGTTTCCATGGCATGGACATGGCCTGAGCAGAGGCGGGATTGATAGGGATGATAGGTGCCTAATCCAAGCAAGTTATGGGCCTGAAAGAAGGCTTGGAAGAGGTCAAGGTATGGGCATGACAACCTGTGCCAGTGGCTGCCTGCCACGTCGCCAAGCAGGGCCTGCATGGCCCCAAGGAGAGGACCTTGTCAAGTCAGCCAGGGGGCGGTTGTGGAGGCTACTAAGGTTGGCCATTTCCCCTACTGGGTCGGCCATATTTTGGGAAGCTACCAGGCCCCTATATAAAGGGAGCCACTTGGGCTCATATCACGTCTACTAAAGCAGCAGTTGGGGAGCAGACTGGTAGGTCTTGGGCCAACATCTATGGGACCAAGAGGAGCTGAGTACTGCAGACCTAGCTCAAGAAGGGGCTGCACACCTAGACTGACATTCAGGGCAGCAAGGTGCACAGATCAAGGCACGGTGACTAAAGTTTACGAAAGCTCTACAAGGAGCACGCAGGCTTAGGGATCTAGAAGTGCCGCAGAGGTCGTAGGACAACACCTTTTGTTAAGGATAGAGGACCACAACTTGGTGGGACTCTGGACTCCTTTTGTATTGTGTCCTCTAGACAGAAATATATTTTTTCTGTTCTATATCTCTATTGGAGCGTTGTCTATTTACTAGCTTTGCACAAATGTATGTTGAGTACACAAAGTAAAGAAGTTACGGATTAGCGTGAATTCTTGGGTTATCTATCAGTCTTCCGTTGTGGTATACCCTCTAGTTGTCATTTCTAACAGCTACATGAGGCATTATGGGCTTATAGGACAGTTACAAGGTCACAACTAACCTGGCCCCATTTAGAATGGCTTACGGGCTAGAAGCGGTGATGCCTTTGGAATTTCTCGTTCCAAATCCGAGTGGCAGCCGATCATCACCTCGGAGCACAGGCAGCTATTGACAAATGCCGCCTTCAACAACTGCAGACCTCTATGAACTCTCAGTCCGAGCAAAACCGGCTCAACAGGTGATCCAACGGCCTCGAAAGGCCTGGCATGACAGGCACATTGTGAAGAAGAATCTTAAATGTTCTCTTGTACAATGCCAAGCTTGGCCCCCTTACGCCCAAACTTAAGTTGGGATAGAATGAGCCCTACAAGCTCATCGAGGACTATACCAACGGCACTAATTCGCTCACCGACTAGCAAGGTTGCCTCATCCCCGAGCTCTTCATTGGTAGCGAGTTGAACCTTAACACGTAGCCACTTGCCTTCTCTCCCCTTTAAGGCACACTCATGATCGAGTACCTTCACACAAACCGGGCACTCCAATTCGCACGTCAATGAGCACCATCACACACACCACGGCTTGTTAATTCAAATTGGGATCTCCCATGCGCCATAGACAATGACAACACTCCAACTCACAACAGACCCTCTTTCATGCAGCATTCTATTGTTGTTCAATTTCTGGAGCGCACTCGCATGCCCACCGAGCAACTCCATGGCAGGTGACTTCGACCAAGTGGGTCCTTGCATACCAAGCAGTCCGAGGGATCCAATAAGAGCCAAATGGCTACATCTAAGCTGTCTCCATTCAAGTTTCAGCTGCCCAAGTACCAGAAACCCCCAATGCAGTCCCTAGAGGTACTCGAGCACGATGGAGTTGCAGTTTGTTCTACTACGATGAGGATACCTATGGGAGCGTTGGCACTTCGAACCCTCGGGCAAATTGTCGCACACTAGGTACCTTCCAGGTGATGAGGTGCAACACCAAGAAGGCCCAAGAGTGTGAGAAGCACCTTAGCCCACACTACTCTGCCCTTGCAGTCTCAGAGATTGCTCTTCACAATTTCATCACCGAGCTGACTGCGGAGCTTGAGAAGATTTGGACCCACCATGCTACCTTACAGACAGCCCATGATGCTCTCTGCGTCCAACACGAGCAACACAAGGCTCCCGCACTGATATCAAGCTCCGACACCTCCGAGCACGCTGCAAATCGCAGCATAAGTGCCTTAGGCAGATGGAGGTGTGAGAAATGCAGCAGAAAATGTACGGAAGAGAGAGAGAGAGAGAGAGAGAGAGAGAGAGAGAACGTCTCACACACACACCACACTGAGAAGGAGAGAAAGGAGAGAAAGGCACAAGAGAACTGCAAGTGATCTTTGGAGAAAACCCCGCTATAGCTGGGGGAAAACCTCTGCAAACACAGGCTGCTCGAGAGCTCAACCGGACAGCTCAACAACCACAACGAAAAGGAGGCACAACGAGTGGAAGGACTGCTCCAATGTTTGGTTGTATTTTTTTCCCATAATATATTTGTTACTATGCTACTACCTTCCAATTTGAAAATTCCTTTGACAACTGCTTAATGTACTTGCATTTTCAGAGTGATACACTTACATCATCAGTGAATCCATTGCACTGAAGAACCCATTGTCCAGATTCATAATTTGAGTGGTCTGAAGTATCCCATCACATTCATGGATGGTGTGCCCACGTGAATCTATTGAATATTGTCGAGTTGCGCTGGGAGCCACTATCCTACATAATATCATTGAGCAGTGCCCTGTATAAGATGCTCTAAGCCGGTTTCACATTCTAAAGGTTAGTTACCGCGCTATTGCCTTACTAAACCTTATAAATCTGGAGTTTTCACACAAAGCATAACAGAATGCAGCTGCACGCATTCCAATAAGGCTATGTGTAAAAAGTACAATGATGCAGTCCCAATCAGGCCGCTAAGGCTTTGGCTAGATATCTAATATCTACACTTTGTAAAAAATCATACACCTTATCAATGTGACTCTTATCTGCCAGTCTTTATTTATTTCTGGTCTATGTCCGAGCAGCAGGTCTAACAGCCATCAACTCCATTATCTAGCAACGATGCAGAAAAGAGTCTTTTTAAGTTCTATTTGTCCTGCTGTATCATGAGTTCCGTTGCACTAAAACTATTTGCATTTGGTTTCTTGCATATGTGTGCACTGTGACATCTGTTTCCAGTCTTCATATTCTATTCCCCATTCTTTTACTCCATCAAAGCTTTACCTGACATGCCATAACCACGAACTTCAGCATAAACCTTTGCACCACGATGTATTGCATGTTCAAATTCCTACCAAATAAAAAGGCATTTTTTTTAGTATTTGGCATCACACACATTATGGACGAGACCACGTGTGCTGTATATAAGATAATTTGCTCCTATATGATAGGCGAGGACAAAACAAAAGTTTCAGAGAGATGATTCATCATGCAGACTTGTAAATTCCCATTACTTTCCTTATGCGAATTGACCCAGATATAAACTGCCCATTAATTAAAATGACTTGCAATGACATCATGAAAAATATTATATAAGGACAATATTCAGTTTGTGCCCACCTCTAGAACCATAATGCCTGCACCCTCACCTATCCTGTAATAAATTGATAGAGGTCAGAAATGCTTCGAATAAACCTTCATACAGGCACTGCAAGGAAACAGGCCAGAATTGAGTCAACGGTATAAGAAAACTAAGATGTTAACTACCCAGGAAAAAAACTTCAATGACATACACAAACCCATCACGCTGACAGTCGAATGGTCTTGAGGACCGTTCTGGTTCATGGTTAAATCTTGTACTTAAAGCTTTAGCCCTGCATGCAATTTGCAAATACAAGCTTAAGCATCAGAAAGTTATAAAACAAGAACTGAAACTGAAAGAGACTCTACTATGCTCATGCAAACAAGGACCAGAAATTGTTCGGAGCTATTTGATGACATGATTGTCGGATATGAACAAGCATGTTATATGCTTGTTTTTTAAAAGTATTTTTCCATGTCTTATAGTGACCATGATACTTCTTGTTACTCCATTTAGATTGTACCTACACAATCCACAACTCCTTTTGCTGTGTTTCGGTTTATACGGTGTGCATAATAGAAAATTGGATTTATTCCATACCTCCTTACTCATGGATCAAACCCAAAGTCCACAAGCCTATACACAAAGTCCACAAGATTATTTGCATAGAGGCCCTGTATGTGTAAGGAACATGCTAAGCCCTGTATGTGTAAGGAACATGCTAAACTTGTAACGTAAAGCAACCAGGTTCCAGAATAATGGACTTGACTCTTCTCATTAATATACTCCCTTTCTCGAATATTGGATTTATTCCATACCTCCTTACTCATGGATCAAACCCAAAGCCCACAAGCCTATACACAAAGTCCACAAGATTATTTGCGTAGAGGCCCTGTATGTGTAAGGAACATGCTAAACTTGTAACGTAAAGCAACCAGGTTCCAGAATAATGGACTTGACTCTTCTCATTAATATACTCCCTTTCTCTCTTTTTTTCCTTTTTCTTTTTCTTTTTTGTTGAAGACAACTGTATTGAAGGTATTGTGCTCAATACAGTTGCATTTCCTGTTCCATTTTCATATTCAAAAGCCATTTTTGAAAGTGAAGGCATTGAAATCATCTTCTTCTTTTCAAGTTGTAACATGCGGGGACTTATTGTATGGAAAACATACTGAAAAGATGAATGCCGATAGGGAGAAACATGAGATCTTCCTAGCTACTATACACTGCTTATTTATGATATGTAGAGGCTGGCGAAAATGCTCTACTACTGTCTGTACATGTGCCAGAATGGCATACAAAAAGGTGGTGGAAGACTCCTCTTACTGCTGCGGAAGCCTCCTGCTGAACTAGGCGACTGCGCCATGCTGCTGGCCCTGAACGGAGGCGATTGACTGCTGGAAAGGACAGCGTGGAAGCCTGGAGCTGACTGCTGAAATCTGTCTCTGGACTGAGGAGCTAGGACCCCTTGAATAGGGCTGGAAATGGCCAACTGGCTGGCGATTTTAACCAACCAGACCAATTGGGTCAGATGACCCGACCTGTTAGCCCTTTGGGCCGACCCTGGGCAACCCAGATGGCCTGCAAATAGGCTGCTGGAATAGCCCCAAAACCCTGCAAATATGCTGCGTCTGAATGCTGCAAGATGGTGACTGTGCAGCCAGGTGTCACTGCCATCTGTGCCTAGCACTGGTGCACGTGGCAGACATGCATTGAAGGTTACGACTTTCTATGTTTTAAGCTGTATCAACATGATTGTAAGGTCATTTCATGTTGAGGGTGTCCATATCATTGATGTACAGACCTCCATCTTGCATAGTCCATAAATAGCCTTTGTGATCAATGATGTTGTTTTGGAACCTTGATATTGGTAGGTGGAACTCTGCATCTTCCAAGGACAAGTTAGGACAAGGTCAATTCTTTGCAGTGGGCCATGGCTAAGTTGTCCTAGTTGCTAGCAGCGCAGTTTGTCATCAAAATCAAGCCTAACAGGTGGTCTCGATTGACTAGCATAAACAATGATGGTGAATAGAACGTTGGTCTATATAATTCAAATTTATGGTGGAGCCAGTGTTTGATAACAATGCTCCTCGCCTCAAAAATAATAATTCAAGGCTTTTCATCATGAATATCCAGCTTGCTGTTGATAGCCTTCACCATCAATCTGCAGATCAACAACCTTCAAAATTCACTTGCAAAATTTGGTGCTCCAAAGTCTCATACGTATTTGACTTAGAGAATAGAGAAGCTGTTTTGAGATAACATGCATGCAGGCAATTCAAAGAGGACAGTGGACAAAAAAGACAAGCGACAAACATTTGAACCACTAAAGCGATCTCCACAACTTAACACAACATCCATTACCATGTTGAAGGGAGATTGGTTTGCAATTAGTTGCTTTGGCATGCCATCTTTGGTTACTACTTTGGCTTAGGGGATGTACAAAAATCAACAACAAGTCCAACAAATAAAAAAGCAGAGGTGAAAGTCATCAGGATCATGCTGTATCCAAGCTTCAAAACAATTTTGCTCTCTCTCTCTCTCTCTCAGCTCCAGCATTCTCTCTCTCTCTCTCTGTCTCTCCCTCAGCTCCAGCATTCTGTGAAAAAGAGCTAGCAAAATCAGTAAAACATAATGGGAGCAGCATATGAAGTGATGTAGGCTCTTTTGACTCCACCCTCAAAGCAAGATGGCAGACGGGTCAGAAGTACAAGGATACCAGAGCCTAGAATCAAAGGTAGATATTTTAAAGTTAGCTCCAACACAAGATGACCTGCTGTGCTTACAGGTAAAGCAGTCATCACTGTCAATCTTCCAATTTCGTATTATTGCTTGAACCACTTATCCAATTCTCGTTGAAGATTTACATTCTTTTTCCTAAAGCCATGCGGAGAACAATGTTGGCATTTATAATGTTTCTACCTCCAAGAAGTCTGCAGCCAGGATTTGATCTCCTGTGTTTGTGCTCCAATTCTACAGGACTGGTTTCTTCAAAAGCAAAGAAGAATTAGTCTTACCGTGAGAACCCTGCTATGGAAAGCGCATCAATGCTCGATTCTGTCCCTCCAGCAATCATTACTTCAGCATCACCAAAGCTGATCATCCGATATGCATCGCCTATTGAATGGGCGCCACTTGCACAAGCAGTAACTAATGCATGATTTGGACCCTGACAAAAACAACACAAGATGAATGGCAGAATGACCTTTTCCACAAAACCTTGTAATAGGCAATTTGATGAATACAGACAGTTTAAAACTGCAGCATGAACATTTTTGTGGAACCACAAGAAACAAAAATTCAACTTACTGACCTTAAACCCATATTTTATGCTCACATGTCCAGCTGCCATGTTGATTAAAATGCGGGGAACGAAGAAGGGGCTTAGTCGCCGAAGCCGCTGTATTTTTAATTGCAAAAAAATATATACATACAGCTTCTGTTAGTGCAGCTTCGTTTAGTAAACCAGGCTCGTGTCTGCGTGTGTGTGTGTCTATGTGCATATATAAATATAATTGTAAATATGTAAGCATAAAAAGAAGATTAAAAGTACATGCACACGTGCGTGTGCATGCACGCACGCACGTGTGTGTGTGTGCGCGCGTGCAAGGGTGTGGTGTGTGTGTGAGAGAGAGATCCGTTTTCTATAGCCTGTGTGTGTTCTTCTTCAGGCCGTACAGGCTACGTACAGCTTGGTGCAGCCCAGCCCTCGCCTGCCCTCCGTACATCCCGTAGGTCTGCCTTCCGTACAACCACCACGTATGTACGACGTCCGTACCTGTCCCGTTTCCCATCACCCGTATGTTTTCATTCGGATCGTACAGGCTACGTACAGCCTGTTGCTGCCCACGTCATCTCTCGTCTATCTTTTGTACAACTGTACGTTTATCTTCCGTACAGCCATATGTCTACCTTCCGTACAATTGTACGATGTCCGTACCTTTTTGTTTCTGCAGTGTCCGTACGTTTTCTTCCTACACAGTCCGTACTATTTTCTTCCGTACAGTTTTCCTCCGTCAAAAGCTTGCTGTTTTTTACCTCTTTCCTTCTTCCCTTTTTCTGTACATTTTGCTCTTTGTTATCCGTACTTGTCCTTTCAAATTCAGGGTTTTCTTCTTATCAGCTTGAGATGGATGGATATGAATTTGACAAGAAAGGTCAGGTTGGGCCATAATAGAAAGCAAAAGCAAGCTACGAGTCAAGATGACGCTATTCATGTTTCTTTTGAAGCCAAGATGGTTTATGCAGTCATGCACGAGGGTTTTCAATTGAAGACACTCGTAAAGCATGGAAAGATTCAGTCCCTACAGTTGGTCTCATGGCCGACGTGGATGACATTGTCAACCCTGTGCGGGACTATGCCAAACATGCTGTCATTATTTTTTTCCCATGACGTATGCCTGCTCCTGCAGATGTGGGTAATTGGTTGACTCGAACTCTTTGTGGCTCCTTTGTTCGTAAAGTCCATTATGCAACAAGGGGACGTTTCTTTGATGTTATAATGACAGATGAAGAACATAAGCAAGTGCTTTTGGAGCATTCTCCCCTTTTCTATGGGCAACAAATGGTGCATGTGATTCCATGGTCACCGACCAGGGATTAACAAGCCCTCATCGGGCATCGTTGTCCAGTTTGGGTTGAGATTGTGGACTTTCCTCAATGTTTGGCTTCCCTTTTGCCCAAAATTGCAGCCTCTTCGGGCAAAGTAGTTTGCCCTCCATATCCCAATGGAAATTCGAATCATTTTTGCATCTTATGGGATACTAATCATCCCACACCAGATTCTTGTTCGGTCACTGTGAATAATGTTGACATGGGAAGTGCTTTTTACAAACTCCGTGGGGTTTGTTTGCAAGAGCTTGTTTTGATTGCAAAAAACTTGGTCATATGGCTTCCCAATGTCCTTTACGTGTGCAGAAAATGCTTCAAGCACCCATGCATGTGCAGATGCCATCTAAAGATAATGGTTTGTCTTATGTGGTCAAAAAAAAAAAACAATAAGCAGATTTCTGCACAAGACAAAGGCAAAGCGCCAATTGTTTCTAATGGCTCTACTGCACATGTATCCCCTTCCCTACCTTCACCTTCTCCAGCATAGGTTCGGGGGGGGGGGGGGGGGGGGCAGGATTTGAATGATGCTGGGCAAAATTCTAAGAAAATGATTTCAGCCAGGAGACCTTTGCCTTCTCGCACTTGGAATGGTGTGTCATGGAATGGTAATACTCCTGAAAAATTTGGGCATTGGCATTACATGGGCTGCAATGATAGCATGTCGCACTCTTTTCTCGGAAGATGTTACTTTGCTGCCTTCTCCTCAGGCTGTCTCTCCATCTCAGGGAAGAGTTTAAGATCCTGAGATTGACATGCAATCTTGAGCAGTTTTCGGTTGCCTTGTATATATTTCTCACATTCTGTTACATATCTGTAAATTTTAAATATGCTTCAAATATCAAATGCCTCACTCTCAATGTATAGGGTCTATGTGACAGTAGAAAATGGAAGTTGATGTGGTTGTATCTCACTAAACTCCAGCCTGATATTGCAGCACTTCAAGAGCATAATCAGCATATGTATACAGGCCAGACAGGACACTTTGCTGGCTATGATATTTTTTATGCAGGACAGCTTTCTTTTTCTGGTGTACTCTTTCTTGTTAGGCATGATCTTCAGCCAGTTGTTGCCTTTAATGATCCACAAGGTAGATGGCTTGTGGTGCAGTGTCTCATCCAAGGAGGTATCTTTGAATTTGCTTCTATCTATGCACCTCAATCTTCTCGGAGTAGAGGCTTGATTTGGGATGCCATGCAAGTTTATCCTTGGAGACATTATGCCTTCATTTGTGGTGATTTTAACAATGCTCCGCATCAAGGTGACAGTACTTCTAGCAATACTCACATGTTGACCTCTGAAAGGCAGAGTTCGTCTCAGTTTTTACTCCATGTTGGTCTTCTTGATTTTTTAAAAGAATTACAGTCCATGCAGCCTGGTTATACCTTTCAACATAATGCACACTCCTCTTATCAGGCTCGCTTGGATTGCTGGTATCGAGTTGATCCACAACATTCTGATAATTTTACTTGCAAAATATAGGTTGATTATGCTTTCACATACTCAGATAATGCTCCTCTCTGGCTCAGGATTTCGTTTCATGACATGCCAGATGACACGCTCTCACAAAAAAGGATGCTCATAATCAATAATAGTTACCTGGGACATGATACTTTCAAGGCCATGTTTTCTGATGCATTTTTGCCTCTTTCACGTCAGAGTCTCATTGACATTGATTATGCTTGGACTGCTTTTGTTGCTAGAATGCAAGCAGTTATTCATGAATATGGGAAATTTTATATGATGAATTTGAGAGACTCTGTTGCTCAGGCCAAAAGCATTTCTCAATCTTTGACTGAGCTCAGTCACTTTCGTGCTCTATCAGTGGAAGAAAATACGTCCTTATGCCAAGCAAAACATTGTCTCCAATCCAATGATCACAGGAAAATTGTTAAGTGAGAAACTAGAGCACGGCAAAGGGTTTTTTTGGACAAAGGCTGCTCGTCTAAAGAGTTCTTCAAGAGTTTACATCACAAACGACAATCTGAACATATATGCGGAGTTCTCTTGCCTGATGGGGTTTGGACTTCTTCTCGAACCCAGCTTGCTGAAGTTTGTGTTGATCATTTTTCTCGACATTTTGGGCATGCAGTTTTTTCTACTCATGAGGTTCTTTCAGCAAGAGACCTTTTATTGCATCATGTCAATCCAATTATTTCTCCTGTGCAAGCTTTGGAGTTGGAAGTTCCTTTCATTGAAAGAGAATTGTCTAATGCAGTAAAATCATGTGGTAGATGGAAATTTCCTAGTTGGGATGGTCTCACTGTGGAACTCTTTCTTGAGTATTGGGATTTTCTTAAGCCTACCTTGCTCTGTATGATTAATTCTACCTGGCAGAATCAATGCATGCTTGCCTCATGGAAAAAAGGGTTGGTTAAGCTTCTTCCCAAGAAGCAGCTATGTGAATCTTTGACTGATTGGAGGCCTATCACTCTCATGCCCGTTATTTATAAGATCATTGCTAAGATGAATGTTGATCGTATCAAAGGATTTTTGCATGATGGCCTTCATCTTGCACAGTATGGCTTCATTCCTTGTCGGCATATTACAGATAACATTGACAATGCATATGTTGGCATAGAATATGCCAAATACACTAAGCAAGATGTTTTATTGCTACAAGTTGACATTGCTAAAGCATTTGACACTATCCAATGGAATTTTATCTCACAAACCATGAGAGCATTGGGTTTTGGGCACAAAATGCAGCATGTCATATATTGGCTCTACAGTGACAGTCAAGCTACTTGTATCTTGTCGGGGGGTTCTTTTGAGGGCAAGGTCAAAGGCTGTCCTTTTGTCTCCAACCTGTCATTGAATTGGAAGCACATTCTTTCCCATTTGGAATGGCATGGTCGTGATTCTATGCAAGGCAACTCTTTGAGATCTGAAAGCATACATTGGTCTAGAGCTTTTGATCCGCCTCTTGCAGTGCAGGAGCCTAGATGCTCCTATTTTCTCACTTTCAAAGGTATTTATTCGGCGACAGATGTCATCCATGATGATGGCACTCTCCTTTCTATTCCTTTGGCAGCTGCAAAATATCGTCAGGGTATGCATTATTGTCCTGTGTGGCATACCATTGATTCTTTGCTTCAGCCTTTTCTGCCAGTTCCTCCTCTCAAGATTGAAGACACGCTTTAGGACTGGACTATTCAGCCTTCTGTGTCCACATCCCATCCGCTGAAATTGTCTCATATTACGGTATCAGCATTGTATAAAGTTCTGTTGCCTTCACCTTGGGCTTCGGACCGAGCAAATCAGATTTGGCATATGGATCGACCTGCAAAGTGGTGGCGGAAGAGACTACGCAATATTTAGGATTCTAAAGTTCCTCTTCGGCAACAGATTTTCTTGTGGCGAGTTTTGTTGGGAGTTTTCCCGTCTGGGCAGCTTATGGCACACAAACATATTGCTCCTGCTGTTTGTTAGCGATGTCATGCTCTGTGGGAATGTGTTTCATATCTTCTGGCTTTGTCCGCATACTCGTGATTTGCTGGGTATCATTGGACAGTATCTGAGAGCTCGCTTTCCAAATGTTGTTTTTGGAAAATTCTTTTGGCTCTTTCGCATTCATCCACGGCGACCGGAGTTTGATCTATTTTTTACTTGGGTTAGATACTAGGCGCTCTAGACTCTATGGATAGATAGCAATTATAGGGTCTTTGGTGATTCTCAATTATCCACTTTCTTTTTCTTCTGCAGATCTTTGCAGCAATCTCTCTTTGATTGTCTGCAAACTCACTTCATAGATTCCGATGTATATCTTTCTTATACTGAGATTTTCTCTTGATGTATTATCCAGCTTTCCCTTTTTGGGAAGCTCTCTTGAAATATAAAGCAACGAAGTTTTCACCCCAAAAAAAAAAGTGTGTGTGATGTCTCTCCCATTGTCTCTCCACCACAAGCCTTGGAGTTGGAAACTCCTTTCACTGAAAGAGATTTAAGTGATGCTGTTAGATCATGTGGTAGATGGAAATATGCCAAGTACATAGAGCAAGATGTCCTGTCCTCTTGTTGCAAGTTGACATTGCCAAGGCTTTTGACACAATCCAATGGGATTTTATTGTGCAGACCATACAAGCCTTGGGTTTTGGTCAAAAATTGCAGCATGTTATCTAATGGCTCTATTGTAACTAGCCTTCAGAACCCCAAAGGGCGATAAACCACAACTATCTCTGAACACACCGTTAATTACAGCCACTTCACTCCCAATTAATCACACCACATCAAATAGCATAAAAGAAAGTACAGGTGAGGCTAGAATGCCCCTGCTCAATGATCACACAGCGACACCAATTGGCCCCAAACAATTGGCGCCCCTTGCGGTATTTCTTTATTCTTCTTTAGTGAAAAGTAATAGCAAAATTACAACCAGGGTGCACCCCGAACCGTTCCCACTCGCTACCACTGTTCACCGGCCCACACTAGATGCACACTGCATCAAACTGGCAAACTGTGCATCCCAACTGCTAGAGCAAGGCCTAGGCATCCTCTGACCTCAACAACCTAGGCTCAACCTGGGTTCACCCTCTGCAACTGGGTGATTGCAATAGACCCAGGGAATCCCGTAGAGAATCTCAAAACAGAGCACTAGAAATCAATCCCACAGTGAGAACAAAGAGAAACTAGGCTGGAAAAAACACCTGCTCCTCACAAGAACAAGTCCCCGAGGTATCTGGAACCCTGCCAAAGACCTCAAAACAGAGTTTCACAGCCTGAAACCCTAATTTGCGGCAAGAACAACCAGCCTCAGGCTGTGTGCAAGCATCGGACACCTGCAACACGGTCTATACAAGCTGTACGGCCCGTCTATACAGTCCATACACACACCCGCAGCCTGGAAAGGGGTCCGTACAATCTGTACGGACTGTTTGTCAGTCCGTACAGCCTATTAAATGTGCCATACAGCAGCAAAACAGCACCAGGATCGGCTCCAGCACATTGCAGCAGATGCTCCCGGGCTTGGACTGCATGCAACAGGGCTGGAGGGCGAGGAAAAAGAGAGAAACAGCAACGAAATAGCAACCAGCCACCTTTGGAAGGTCTAGCGCAGCAAGAAGAAGAAGGAGAAGATGCAGAAGTGGGCGAATCCTAGAACAGGCCCTTGATTTGGACGCCATCTGCCCTAAAGGAGGGGAAAGGTGCTAAAAGTGGAGTTGGTGGACTGCATGCCTGACATGTGGTACATTAATGCCCCTAACCCCCTGTACCAAGGAAACGTTGGTTTCCTAGGGACAACTTTTGACACGTGGCACATTAATACCCTAACCCCCTGTACCAAGGAAACGTTGGTTTCCTAGGGGAAACTTTTAAAGGCTTTAACCCCACTAACCAATGACAAACATCAGTACTGTCTAGGGTCAACCTTTTAATCCTTTTTAACCCCTCTTCCCACATGAAAATTGGGAATCTATCTGGGGGCAAACTTCCTTGCTCCGTCACACCCCTCCGCGAGGTCAAAGTGATGCCATGCCTTGATTCTAACAGTTAGGTCTAGCCAGTATGTTCCTTTAGATATTTACACTAGGGGCTTTCATGAACTCACTGCTCCTCTAGGCCAGCCCTCAATGGCCAAACTGGTTACAAACTTAGTCATAGCTTATTTGCTTACAAAATTCATGTCCCCGTGACATACCCCCCACTCAAAACAGCAAACATAATGGTTTGCTGTTCCAAATTACAGCAAATAACAATAAAAGAGATAGGGCATGAATAACCCATCCAATGATATACAATGATATACAACTGGCCATGAACATATGGTCTAGGAGAGCACGTGAATCCATCCATAAGTCCAGGCATAACCAACTGGAGTGACGAGTACACTCATCATAGGGGTCTCATGGCAAAAATACTGTCAGCCAACAACACCTCGGGTGAACATGAAGTATCACCAAGCAACCCAATGATACCTTGTGAGCTGTCCGTCCTGAGGAGGTGGAGGCATGACCCCTCTCTTGAGCACCAGATATTGCTCCAGACCGATGCTCGGTTGAGCCTATATGTCCCTCAACCGCAGTCGGCATAAGCTGGAATGCATCCAAATAGATGCTATACTAGCTCAGGTGAATCTACCAATTCACCTTCCTCCAACCACTTCGCATCCAACGCTGAATAATTCTTAAACTTTACCAAGTAGCGACGCTGAGTGCGATGTCGTACTTTCCTATCAGAGTGTGCCGAAATCTGCTCAAGAACAAGTACCTCATCAAGCTCTTCAACTTCGGGCTGATCCTCATGGAGCATATCATCTGGCACTTCGCCTTGAAAAGGTTTCAACAAACTAACATGAAAGGCATTATGAATGATCCAATGATCCGGTAGCTTCAACCCGTAAGCTACATCATTTATTGGTGCCAAAACCTGGAAAAGACCATAGTACCGCATCTTCAACTTTGTGTACACTTTATCCTTGCCTTTCATCTTCTTTAGTCGTGCTTTCTGAAAACGCAGCAGCACCCAATGTCCTTCTTTCAAGATCATTTCACAGAGGTGCTTATCTGCTGCCCTTTTGTGCTTATCCTGGTTTTTCTGGAGGGCTGATTTGACCTTCTAATAGGCAACATCCAGACTTTCCACAAACCTGTCCGCTTCAATTAATTTCTCCTTCGTATGCAAAATGGGTGGAACCTTGCGTTCCCTTGCCACAATTTCAATGGGTGCTTTTCATGTGGAAGAATGCACCATATTGTTGTATGCAAACTCGACAAGTGGCAAAAACTGCTCCCATTTTGATTGCTGATCTGAAACATAGCACTGCTTTAAAAAAATTCGTATGCAAAATGGGTGGAACCTTGCGTTCCCCTGCCACAATTTCAATGGGTGCTTTTCCTCTGGAAGAATGCACCATATTGTTGTATGCAAACTCAACAAGTGGCAAAAACTGCTCCCATTTTGACTGCTGATCTGAAACATAGCACTTGAGGAGATCTAGGGCAGTGGAATTCGCCTCTTCAGACTGCCCATTTGACTCTGGATGAAAAGAGGACGAAAAATTCAGAGATTTACCCATGTTTTCGAAAATACCACTCCAAAAAAGACTAGTCATCCTGGGATCTCTATCACTGACAATTGATTGAGGCATCCCATGATGTTTGAACACATGGGACATAAAAAGTCTTGCAATTTGATATGCTGTAATCTTTTTCTTTACTAGAATGAAATGGGCTTGTTTGCTGAATCTGCGAATTATAGTCCATATCACATCATGTCCACTGGATGTACGGGGCAAATCAAATATGAAATCCATGGCAATACTCTGCCAGGGCCTATCTGGGATAGGCAATAGCCCCGCAGGCTTTTGCCTATCATATTTCACCTTCTGGCAAGTGATACATGTCCTGACACAGGCATCCACATCCTTCCTCAACATAGGCCAGTAAAAATAATGTTCCACAACCTTAACTGTAGCCTCAATACCTCTATGACCAGCGTATGGCAGAGCATGACTTTCTGTGAGAACCTTATGCCTAAGCTGCCTGGTGACACAGAGTCTCCCATGCATCATCATAAAACCATTTTTGAGGGCATAATGGTCATGCTTTTGACCAGCCACAAGCTGTTCATGGACCCGTGAAAAATCAGCATCATCTGCATGCTGATCTACCATGTCATCCAATTCATTGTGATATGAAATGGTCACTGCTGAAACTAGAGGCTTTTTAGACACTGCATTTAGATGTGGCCTCCTCGAAAGAGCCTCTGCTACCACATTTTTATTGCCCGGCACATGCACAATCTGAAAATGAAACATAGAAAGAAAATTGGCCCACCGCATGTGCTTCTCGGACAGCTTCCTCTTGGTGAGGAAGTACCTCAGGGACTAAGGGTCTGTCTACGCATAAAAATCAGCACCCAAAAGATAGTGCTTCCAGGTGGTAAGTGCATGAATAACAGCCAACATCTCCTGCTCATAAACCTGCATGTGGTACTTTGTATCACTGAGAACCTTGCTCTCATATGCCACAACTTTTCCATCTTGCATAAGCACACACCCAATGCTATGTCCACAACCACCACAATGGACAGCAACAGGTTTTTGTAGGTTTGGTAGAATAATCACGGGGTCTGAGCATAACTCTCATTGAGTTCCTCAAAGGCTGCAATTTCCCGATCCTTCCATCTAAAGGTGACCCCTTTCTTCTGTAAGCATACAGAGGTGATGCTATCTCAACAAAATAACAAATAAACCACCTGTAGTACGAGCATAAGCCAAGAAAGCTTCGTACTTCAAGGATATTCCTCAAAGGTGGCCAATTTCTGATGGCTTCTACCTTAGCAAGATCCATCCTCACTCCATCTGCTGAGATAATGTGACTCAAGAAGTGAATTTCAGCCATGAAAATTTCACTCTTCTTGGCATTTATAACCAGCTTGTGCTTGCGTAGCTCTTCGAAAATTGTGGCCAAAGCTCTGCCTCACTCTTAGAGTACACAATGATATCATCGAAGAATGTGCCAACATACTCCCGATGATTTCTGAAAATTCTGTCCATCATCCTATTGAATGTGGCAGGAGCATTCGTAAACTCAAAAGGCATTACTAAAAACTCATATGCACCAAAGGTTGTCCTGAAAGTTGTTTTGTGCTCATCCGCTGGTCGTATGCGTATCTGGTGATACCCACTTTTCAGATCAATAGAGCTGAATGCTCTGGACCCTTCCAATCGATCCAAAATGTCATCTATTCGTGGAATTGGAAATCTCTTGATGTGACCTTGTTCAGAGCCCTGTAGTCAATGCACATCCGCCATGACCCATCCTTCTTCTGAACAAGAAGCACTGAAGAGCAATAGGGAGAGGAGCTTGGCTGTATCAGTCCTTTTTCCAACAGCTCCTTCGCCTGGTTCATGATCTCCTCCTGTTGGGCTGCAGTAAACCCGATATGGAGGCTTGTTGGGTGGTGAGCTACCTGGAATCACATCAATACCATGATACTTCGGCCTTTTAGGTGGCAATTCCTGTGGCAAAGCATCAGAAAAACAATCCTGAAATTGCAAAAGAAAATCTGTCCTGTTTTTATCCAGCTCTGAAAGGCTAGGACTTTCCTCACTCAAAGAGCCCTCTTTTGCAAAAATCAAGTAAGCTGAAAGATGTTTTTTCATTATATTTGTAATAGCAGAAGCTGATACAACAGGGACTGACTCTCCCTTATGTTTTGCATCAAGAACATGGATCTTGCCCCGATGAGTAAGTGTCAGCTTCTTGTTTCTGGTGTCAAGCACACCTCCAACTCGATAACACCATGGCATCCACAACAAAACGTCACACTCGGGTAGTGGCATAATGTAAAACTCTTATGTGTCCACATGATTCTGAATATGCAGCCACAACTTCCCGATGATCGGAGTGACAGGCGTGACCAGGATTAGCCATGTTTTCTTCACACTAAGCTCCCATATCTTCTGCACGTATACCCAACTTTGCTGCGAGCTCAGGTGAAATGAAATTCACTCGGGCTCCCGAATCAAAGAAAATAAAACATGATTCATCCGAAAATAAAACATGATTCATCCCTGATCTTTCCCCAAGCCCTGTATAACTCCGTTTTCTCCGATTCATGCGTGCCTCCAATAACATCAGGCAACAGACCAGCACTCGGCTTTGGCTTTTTCCCCCTTGTGTCATCTTTATTTTCCTCTTTATGCTCATGCTTTTCCTCTGCAAAGGACTTCCTCTTCCGATGAGGGCATTCATGGGCTCTATGGCCTTCCTGCTTGCAAATAAAACACTTGTGGGCTTCAAATAGTTCCTGCTTCTCCTCGGGAGACAACCGAGGTTGTAACGAAGGCTGTCCATGCCTCTGGCCTGCAACAAAGGCTGATTTTGCTGGTTTTTCGAACCGCTTAGCCTTTCTAAAATCTTCCTTGGCATTACCTTTGTTTCCTGAGCTCTTTTTGAACCCACTGATCCGTCCTTGCATCAAAGCATATGCTGTATTTGCATTCTCTATGAGTTGGGACAGATTTGTCACCTGTGTTTTTGTGCAATAATCCTTATCTCTTTAGGCAATCCACAACAGTATTTCTCAACCTGCTCAGAGAAGGGAACCTGACAGTAACAGCTGACAAGTAACAACGCATCTTGTATTCATCCAAATTTCTGCAACCCTCTGCATTAAGCTGATGCCACTGAGTCATAATGTCCACTTCAAATGTGGTGGTCAGCCATGCCGCTGAAAACAACTGCTTAAACTCAACCCATGTCATGGGAGCTTTTCCTTGCAAAAGTAAATTAGTCCACCACTGAAGGGCATTACCCTTCAAGAAAGCGGCGGCTTTTCTGATTTTTGAGCTCTCAATGAAGTTACCTCCAGTGTACGCAGCATCAGCAAAGCTTTCAACCAGTCCTGCATCCCACTGAAAGTCTCAAACTTGACTGCTTCCCCACCTTTTAAGTCCTTTAGTTTGCCCTTAAGCGCTAGATTGTCATACATTGGTGGCTGCAAGTATGGGGGCTGCATCATTCCAGGTACATTAGTTCCAGTTCCCATACTGGGATTACCCATGCCAGGTCCTGCCAGGCTCTTAGAATGTTCCATTTCAGCCCGGCATGCAGCCGGTACAGCAGCCTATGATGGGAGGCATGATGCAGCCCGGGAATGCAAATGTAATGTATACCAACATGGGGATGCAACCCGGAATGCAGACAGGGATGCCTGGTATGTAGGGTGGTTCCTTGGGACCCCCGCAAATGTCTGGTATGTACCCATTCCTCCCATGGGCTGTCCCACCATGGCCTGGAAAATTGATCCACTGCCTAAATAACTTGGTTGCATCACAGGCTGGGGGTAGGCTGCTGTCCTTGATGCACAAACTGAAAATTATTCCCTTGCGAGGAATTTTGCTGCAAATTTGCAGGCTGCTGGGCATTTCCCATCCCAGATCCATGTAAAGGCATATCTGATCCATGCAAAGGCAACTCTGGTGGCTGTCCACTAAAAGATGCATGCCTGTGTGTCTTCTTTTTCTTGGCTGCCCGCTTGCTTCTGGGAGGCGCTTGCAGAATTTCTGCAAAGTTTTGTGTGAGCAAATTCAAAGCTTCCATGGTACCTGCCACTCGCGCTTTATGGAGAGCCTCTGCCTCTAAATCATTTGACTCATCAGACTCCTTATCCTGAGGGGCTACATGCATAGGCTCAAGGGGAACATGCTGTCCTGCATCAGGTGCATCATCACCACTGACATAAGGCTCTTCCTCATGGCCATCTGACAACTCTGCTTCCTCCTGCGTGGAGAGAGTCTCTGACCGCTCACAGTGTGACATCGTGGCTGTAATACGGATGCAATAACCACTTCTCTTCACCCAAATCTACCAGGGCCCACCTTCTGTAGAAAGAGAGTGTGATCCCGGCAATGGAACCACTCTAACCGGCCTTTGGAACCCCAAAGGCACAACTATCTTTGAACACACCGCCAATTACAGCCACTTAGCTCCCAATTAATCACACCACATCAAATAGCATAAAAGAAAGTACAGGTGAGGCTAGAATGCCCCTCCTCAATGATCACACAGCAACACCGATTGGCCCCAAACACTTGGCGCCCCTTGTGGTATTTCTTTATTCTTCTTTAGTGAAAAGTAATAGCAAACTTACAACCAGGGCGCACCCTGAACCGTTCCCACTGGCTACCACCGTTCACCGGCCCACACTAGACACACACTGCATCAAACTCGCAAACTGTGCATCCCAACTGCTAGAGCAAGGCCTAGGC
Organism: Dipteris shenzhenensis; assembly: GCF_047967505.1. Classification (NCBI taxonomy): domain Eukaryota; kingdom Viridiplantae; phylum Streptophyta; class Polypodiopsida; order Gleicheniales; family Dipteridaceae; genus Dipteris; species Dipteris shenzhenensis. Next base: position 15,965,304 of record NC_141603.1, on the reverse strand, counting down.
ATCCTTTGACCTCAACAACCTGGTCTCAACCTGGGTTCACCCTCTGTAACTGGGTGATTGCAACAGACCCAGGGAATCCCGTAGAGAATCTCAAAACAGAGAACTAGAAATCAATCCCACAGTGAAAACAAAGAGAAATTGGGCTGGAAATCCAGGATTGCGCGCCCACAGCACAGGCTGCAACCAAAAACACATGCTCCTCACAAGAACAGGTCCCCGAGGTATCCAAAACCCTGCCAAAGACCTCAAAACAGAGTTTCACAGCCTGAAACCCTAATTTGCAGCAAGTAAAACCAGCCTCGGGCTGCGTGCAAGCACCGAACGCCTGCAACAAGGTCCGTACAAGCTGTATGGCATGTCCGTACAGTCTGTACACAGTCCCGCAGCCTGGAAAGGGGTCCGTACAGTCTGTACGGACTGTTTATCAGTCCATACAGCCTATTAAATACGCCGTACAGCAGCAAAACAGCACCGGGATGGGCTCCAACAAGTCGCAGAAGATGCTCCCCGGCTTGGACTGCGTGCAACAGGGCTGGAGGGCGAGGAAACAGAGAGAAACAGCAACGAAATAGCAACCAGCCACCTCTGGAAGGTCTGGTGCAGCAAGAAGAAGAAGGAGAAGATGCAGAAGTGGGCAAATCCTAGAACAGGCCCTTGATTTGGACACCATCTGCCCTAAAGGAGGGGAAAGGTGCTAAAAGTGGAGCTGGTGGGCACATGTGGCACATTAATACCCCTAACCCCCTGTACCAAGGAAACGTTGGTTTCCTAGGGACAACTTTTGACACGTGGCACATTAATGCCCCTAACCCCCTGTACCAAGGAAACGTTGGTTTCCTAGGGGCAACTTTTAAAGGCTCTAACCCCACTAACCAATGACAAACATTGGTACTGTCTAGGGACAACCTTTTAATCCTTTTCAACCCCTCTTCCCACATGAAACTTGGGAATCTATCTGGGGGCAAACTTCCTAGCTCCGTCACACCCCTCCACGAGGTCAAAGTGATGCCATGCCTTGATTCTAACAGTTAGGTCTAGCCAGTGTGTCCAGTTAGATGTTAACACTAAGGGCTTTCAGGAACTCACTACTCCTCTAGGCCAGTCCCCCATGGCCAAACTGGTTACAAACTTAGTCATAGCTTATTTGCTTATAAAATTCACGTCCCCATGACATATATAGTGATAGCAAACTTGCTTGCATGCCGTCGGGGGGTATCTCTGAATCTTCGACCCTCCATTGTTCATTCCGCTAGGGCTGTCCTCTAAGTGCCCTTTTGTATGCTATAGCCACGCATCCCATGCTTCAATATATGGATCATTTGGTGGCGACTGACATGTTACTTGGTTTGGAGATTCCACGAAGTCGCCCTATCATTGCTCAGGCTTATGTAGATGATTCCTTTTTTGTGCCACAGAATACTGAGAGGAACCTTTCCTCACTTATGCAAGCTCTCTCTTTGTATTGGCTGGCTGCTGGCCTTCATGTGAATTTTCAGAAATCTCGTTTGTTGCCTTTGCATTCTAAAGACTGGCACAATCTTTTATGGTTGGGGGAATTGTCCCGCCCACTCAATTGGTACACCAACGTGGTTATCCTCTGGGTTGGATGATTACTCGTCGTCAACAGACTGATTGGGTTCTTGCCAAATTAAAGAAAAAGCTTGAATATTGGAAGTTAGCCACTTGGCCTTTGCATGTTCGGCTCCGAATTGTTCAATCCATTTTGGTGGCCTACATTCAATTCTATTTGCCTTTGATCTTTTTTAGCAAAGGAGATCTTACCTCCTTTATGTCCATCATCATGGAAATCTTATGGCGTTCCAAACGTGGCAGAAAAAGCTTGCGCTTGCTTCCAGTACATTAGTTATGTTCGCCAAAAATGCATGGAGGGTTGAATATTCTTAATATTCATGTGCATATTCTTGCCCATAAGGGAAAAATGACAATTCCTACATGGAGATCACCATTGGGCTGCTAGGATGCGCTTTTTGCTTCTACAAATCACTACCCCTGCTTTTGGTCACTGCCGGCCTCCTCAGTGGGACTTTATTTTGGGTCGTATTGAAGGCAAGGTCAAAGGTTGCCCTCTTGTTTCTCGAATGTTTTTGGATTGGAAGCATATTCTTTCGCATTTGGCTTGGCATGGCCGTGACTCGTTGCAGGGTAACTCTTTGAGAGCTAAGAGCATCCACTGATCACAGGGTTTTTTCCCACCGTTGGCTTTGCAAGAGCCCCGACGTTCATATTTCCTTAATTCGAAAGGGATCTCTTCTGTGGCTCATGTCATTCATGATAATGGCACTCTCCTTTCCTTTCCTTTGGCTGCTAGAAAGTATGGTTTAGGGATGCATTATCGTCCTGTATGGCATGCTATTATACGCATGCTCCTATCTTTTCAACCGATACCGCCTCTAGAGCTTCAAGACAGGCTTCAAGATTGGACTCTTCTTTCAACACACTCGTCCATTCGTCCTTTAAAGCTATCCCATATTAATAATTACAATGTCCTCTTTATATAAAGTTCTATTGCCTCTACCTTGGGCTTCAGCTAGGGCAAATCAGATTTGGCAATTGGATCGTCCAACCAAATGGTGGCGGAAAAGATTGAGTCAGATTTGGCATTCCAAGGTCCCTCTTCGACAACAGGTCTTTTTATGGCGCATTTTGTTGGGGGTTCCCATCTGGACAGCTCATAGCACACCGACGTATTGCTCCAGTTATTTGTCGTCATTGTTTGGCTCCAAGGGAGTCTGTGTCTCATATTTTTTGGCACTACCCCGATACCCTTGACTCCTTCGATAGCGGTTGCGACTGAGATTTCCTCATGCTACCTTCGGCAAGTTTTTCTCGCTTTTCGAGATTTATCCTCGCCGACCGGAGTTTGAGTTGTTATTTTCTTGGGTTCGCTATTGGGCACTCTGGACTGTCTGGAAAGATAGAAACCACAAAGTCTTTAGTGATCCATTGGTTTCTATTTTTCTTTTCTTTCACCACTCCTTGTAGCAAACTCTCTTTGATTGTCTACAAACTCATTACATAGACTCTAATGTATACTTGTCCTAAAGTGAGATTTTCTCTTAATGTACTTTTCAGCTTCCCAGTTTGGGACAGCTCCATTGTAATATAAAGCATCAAAATTTTCACCAAAAAAGTGAGTGTGTGTGTGCATGCATAAATGCATACATACATAGGCGTGTGTTACATACATATGTGTACATGCATGTATGTGAGCGGGTGTACGTGCACATCTTTTACCAACTGAAAAACACAAAAAATGAAGGGAAGAATGGAGAGCACAGTAAATAGCAATTGCAAGCGTAAACCTGTTGCAAGACAAGGGCAGCACCTTCCATTATCTCACTGATGCAACCTATTCCACCTCCAATTGAAACTCCCTGTGGAAAATGATGTAAGCATAAACACTTATTAGCATGAGGAAAACCCAGAACGTCAAACAAAGACGACGATTGAAAGCAATGTCTTTATACCGTTCTTTCAAGCCCTTCTAACTCTTGAGGATGCCAGTCGGCATCTGCAAGTGCTTCTTCAGCAGCACACAAGGCATAAGATATGAATGGTGCTAAAGACTTAGAGTCCTGTTTTCAAAAGAAACCAAAGTATTCTGAATCATTAGAAAGAATAGAAAATAGTCTTTACTAACCAAGGATTTGCTAAGGAAGAGCACCACTAAGTTTTCGCGTCAAAGAAAAAGCAGACCTTTCCTTGAAGCCATCTCCCAGCATCAAAATCGCCCGTTGCTGAACCAATTGGCACGGCAGCAACTACTTGCGATGGCATCTGCCCCAACAATTCTGACGCATCGACATTCGGTAATCCACTCACTTTCAGGTCCTCCGCACGCAAGGATCTTACTCCGCAGCTCCTCTCAATCAATCGCTTCCATGTATATTCCACTCCACTTCCAAGAGGTGTAACCATTCCAAGGCCTACAATCATGGTTCCGTAAAGTCTATTACTCCCAGTCTTGATTCCGAATGTGGCGTAAAGAGACTACAGCTTACCTGTAACCACGACTCTACGCTGGGGCAGGCGGGGCGGAGCACTGAAAGTTGGCTTGGATGTGTTCGAAGAATTGGAAGCGAAGCTCCGAGAGAAGTGAGTTCTGGTAAGCAAGCATCTTCGGACTCCCATCTTGGATCATCTACTCCTGATGAAGCGGGCAGCATATCGCAGAAGGTCAATGCGAAAGTGCTTTACTGCGATTTTGGAGCAAAACAACATCGGGATTTGCTCAGGCAGAGATCGTTGGGATGCGCGAGAACTCGCATCCATCCATGTATCTTTCAATAAAAAAATCTGCAGATTTCCAATGCTCACTCATATAGAAAGCACAGTGACAGTCCACTTGGAAGCCCCGGAATAGTTTTGGCTTTGTGGTCCGCCAAGAGCCAAAATCAAAGGTAATAGTTCCCACTAATAAACATTGGGCGGCCCTTATCTTTATTATTGCCGACCACACCCACACATGGCCATGGGGAAAGTGCTCCCCCAAGAGCCAAAATTTGATTAGGCAGGTAGCATTGTCACATAAAAAGGAAATCTCGCCTCTTGTTTCTAGATACTCTGCTCTCTTTATAGATAGAGGATGAAACTTAAAGAGCTCGATGAATTGTAAGAGGCTTTTCTGTTCCTCTACTCGGTAAACTGATGTACCAGACTGGAATGGCTAGTTTAGTTAGGCTGACATAAGGAACTTTTTCTATTGAATCTGACTAAACGTATTAGATCTGGCTTCCAAGGAAAAGCTATTGTTCAAACTATTTTACTTTGGCCATGGAGTGTTGTGCTCCAGTAGTAGGATTCTTATAGCTGAAGGTACAGCTAGTAGAAAGACAGAAGCAAAAGCATTAAAGAGGTAGAGAAGGGGGGGCCAAGGGGGGAGTTGTTGTGGGGCCAAGAGATGATGATGTTGAATCGAACCGTAGGTGACTTTGCAATTTACATGGAGTGGAGGCAAGTGCCTCTTTGCAGTTTTACATGAAGTAGACAGAAGTAGGAATAGGCAGCCTTGATTTATTATCTTCACGTCTTTGAAAAGAACATTGTGTCTCGTTTTTTAAAGCTTGAAAGCTTGTGCCAATGTAGGAGCCACAGAAAAAGGTCAACAAATACATGCTCAGATTGCCACAATGGGATTAGAAAGAGATCCTTTTACTGGCAACACCTTGGTTAATATGTATGCCAAATGTCTTGCTTATTTGTTCAAAGTTGGGCTAGAAGCTTATAGATCTCTCAGGAACTACCTTATCCCAATGCTAGTGGAATGTGGAAGCATGTGCAATGCTCTATAGGTTTTTGATAGGTTGGTTGATATGTATGAGCATTCTTGGACCTCCCTCATCATGGGCTATATTGAATGTGGGAAATCAAAGCATGCCCTCATTCTATACGAGAAAATGTAGAAGGATTGTATACAACATCATGCAAGCATATGTTTTGGATCTAGCTAGGCTGAGAAATGCATAAAGAGGCTGTGAAATACATGCTTAGATTGCGGGTTAGGAAAGGGATCCTTTTGTTGACACACTTTGGTCAATATGTATGGCAATTGTGGCTGCCTTGCAAATGCAAGGGAAGAGTTTGACAAGATTGGTCTTGTGGAGGGCACCAATTGTGGAATATGCCCATTGGTCGATGCGTATGCAAAATGTGGCTTGGTTGCAACAACAAAAGAAGCATGTGACATGCTTCCAGCTCATAATAATGTCTCACAAACTACACTAATTGTAGGGTATGTTGAACGTGGGCTTGGTGACAAAGCACCGTGCTGTTTCAAACAGATGCAATTGAATGGTGTTTCTTCGGATGCTATCACATGTGTTTAAAGCTTGAAAGCTTGTGCCAGCATAGATGCCATAGACAAGGGCTGAGCAATTCTTGCTCACCTACTCCCTCTGATCGATTTCACCCCTTCTCTACCTCTCCTTCGTTCGCTCGCTTGTTCCCTCAATTGGGATTCAATCCCATAGTCTCAACCCTCACCTCTTCCTTCTAATCGATGCCACGCTCAACTTCCTCTCCTTCATCCGTAGGTGAATGGTCCGTTGGTGACTGGTTCTTTGCTTACTTGTTCCCTCCAATTGGGATTCAATACTATAGTCTCAGCCCTTACCCCTTCCCTCTAATTGATGCCACACTCAACTGGATCTCCTTCATCCGTTGATGACTGGTTCATTCGATCACTTGGTCACTCACCCCTTCCCTCTAATCGAACCCACCCTCGACTGCCTCTCCTTGCTCGTCTAAGAACTTGTAGGCTTGATCGTTCTAAGCACATACTACAATCAAGCACTCAAGGAGATTGCATTCTACAACCCTTGAATTCTACAGCCCTCCAGGAATTCTCCAAGCTGCGTCATCTGCGTCAGAATTCTACAAGCTGCATTAGAATTCTCCATCTGTGTCATCTGCATCATCTATAATCAAGGCTGTGCCCTTCTTGGAGGTTGCAAGGAGGCCTTACAACATTTGTTCAAATGCACGCCAAAGGCATTAGGCCAAAAAAAATCACCTTCTTTGGTGTTTTTAATGTCTATGTCAGTGTGGCAAGGATAGAAGAGGGTAGAGAGATTCAGGCTACAATTGTGGTAGAGAGATTCATGCTACAATTGTCTGCATAGGAAGGGAGTAAGATGTTGTCATGGGAATAGTTCCCATCAATATGTATGATGAGTTCAAAGAAAGGCGATCTGCTAGTGTGAGAAAGCTTCTGCTGCATGGTAATTCTGTTTTTGAACATGGTATAAGGACCACTTTTGGAGATTTACAGGTGGTGAAGCTTGCTGAGCAAGGGTCACCTTGCCTAGATGCTCCATCTGTGTCATCTTGAGACCTACTGATGCTCTACAGGAGTATGGAGTCTAAAGGATTCAGGTTAGCATTGTCTATTTACATGCTTATATATCTATCTATTGTTTAAGTACACATGACAATATGCCTAGATCTACTCCAACAATGACCTAGCATCTTTAAATGGCATGATCATGATCAAGTCCTCTGCATCTTTCAATAGTTTATGTCTGGCTTCACACCTCTAGCCTGCAATCATCCAAGCTGGTTCACTTACCATACATATTGACGATGACTATCCCCACCACCACATCTGACTCCCATGTGTTGCCAACAATAAGAGCATGGATCTCTTGATCTTTCTCTAAGGCTGCTACACTAGCACTGAGAACACAGACAAAGGTTGTGTTTTGCCTGCATTTGCAAAGACATGTAGGGCGTCCTAATGGACATTGCAATCATGGTGTGGAATGCAATGATTGTTGCAGGATATGTCGAGCATGGGCCTGGTGAGGAAGCGCTTGGGCATCTAGAACAGATGCAACTGGAGAGTCTCTCTCCAGATGCTGTCACATTTGCTTACAACCTGAAAGTTTGTGGGAATGTAGGAGTAAGAGACAGGGGCTGAGAAATACACACTAAAATAGCCAGAGAAGGGCTAAACGTAGGCAGGCTGTGCAGAACATGGAGTTAGAAGAAGAGCAGCTCTATGCTGCATCTAAGGAGTAGTGCGGGCTGACACATGTGCTGCAAACCAAGGCAGCCATAAGGGTTAGATGAGCTAGGCATAAGGGATGGAGTGCCTTTGCAAATAGGCACAAATAGGCAAGCAGTGTGGGCATGACAGTTGGGTGGGTGAACTTGCTGTCCAGTCTGCATTGTGGGGTGCTAACAATGGGCATTACTTGCAGGCATTGGAAAAAGTTATTTTGTAGAATGTAATCTCCTTGAGTGCCATGATTGTAGCATGTTCTTACTGAAATTGGAAAGAGTTCATTTTGTAGGCAACACCTTGGCTATTGTGTATGCCAAATTATGGTTCCTTGTGAAACCAAGCGATGTATTTCACAGGCTTATGCTCATGATTTACTCTCATGGATTGCAATAATTGGATAATATGTTGAACATGGGCTTTGTGAGGAAATACTAAAGTTTTCTACAAAAATGCAACTAGATAGTGTGTCTTGAAATCCCTACTCATCTACTCACAGTTCTCTTCCCCCTCTTTTCACCTCCACACTCTTCTTCTATTTTCCTATGGCTGAATGCACAAAGAAGCTGCAGCCAACATGCCTCCACTTGAAGAGCCAAGAGGGTGGAATGCACTGCTAGGGGATTATGCCCTTCATAATGATTATGAGCCATGAATGGTAGAGAAGATGCTGGTGCTAATATGTGGCAGCATGCAAATGGTATAGAAGAGCTTAGATGGTTGAGCCTTTGATGTTGTTGTGGGGATAGCCCTTGTCAATATGTATAGCAAATGTGGGAGCTTGGAAGATTCTAAGGTTGTGTTTGCAAGGATCCCATTGTAGGATGATGCCATGATTGGAGTGTCTATTCAGAATGGGCATGCCAAAGAGGCCCTTCAACTGCCTAATCAAATGCATTGTACAACTCTGATGTGAGAGTCTCATTACAGTTCCACCCCTCTGCACTTAAATGTCCCACTTCCCTTCCCTTTGGCCTCCATGTGCCACCCTTTTATGCTGGAGTTGCATGCGTGTCACGACTGTGAGAGAATAGATCAAGTCTATAGCCCACTGAAGCTCACTGGAGAGCATGCAGGCTGACAGAGATTGAAGGTGTTAAGAAGAGGTAGAAAACATTTTGGAGGACACAAGGGTCCACATCAATACATCACCCTAATGTTTACACTGAGATGTCATTTTTATATTAATAGAGGCCATTGTTGCGAAATACAAGGAGAATTGGGAAGCAAAGTAGGGAGCAAAATGCAGACAGAATTGGAAAGGAATATAGGGAGCAAAACATAGGAAGAATGGAGAACTGGGAAGTGATGTAGGGAGCAAAAAGAGAATTGTGAAGCAATGTAGGGAGCAAAACGTAGGCAGTTTGTGCAAGAAAATTGAAGAAACAAAAACAAAAGCAAACAGAGAGAGAGAGAGAGAGAGAGAGAGAGAGAGAGAGAGAGAGAGAGAGCAAGAGCAAGAGCAAGAAAGAGAGAGAATACAAGAGTGAAGTCATTGAAACCCTAGGAGAAGAAGTGAGGCTGCCACATGGGCAGAACATGGAGTTAGAAGAAGAGCAACTCTATGCTGCATCTAAGGAGTGATGCGGGCTAACACATGTGCTGCAAACCAAGGCAGCCCTGGGCTAGATGAGCTAGGCATAAGGGGTGGAAGTGCCTTTGCAAAAAGGCACAAATAGACAAGCAGTGTGGGCATGTCAGTTGGGTGGGTGAACTTGCTGTCTAGCCTGCATTGTGGGGTGCTGACAGAAGATCAATTATCTAGTTCATTGAAATCAAAGGGATGAGGGCTGCCTTTCCCTCATTTGTATAAAGGGAAGCTTAGGCACCTTGTGGTCCCATTAGGCATCCACAGTGACCCAACACTCATCCAAGAGCAAGTGTGTAGCCCACTGAAGCACACTGGAGAGCACACAAGCTGACAAAAGATTGAAGGTGCTAAGAGGAAGTAGGAGACAACATTTTGGAGGACACAAGGGTTCTAAATGCAAATGAAAGGGACCTTGTTATGGTCAATGCTTTTAGCTTGCATTTGACCAAATAGTTGTAAAGCCTCCTTACTATGCCCTTCCTGGAGACAAGTTGTGATCATGGTATTCCATGAGACCTGAGCAGATGTTGCAGCAAGTGAACTGCACAGAATCACGAGCAGATCAAAGCTATTTGAGCAACAAAGCTTATGCAGTGATTTTAATACTCCAGGATTACTTTGTTACACAGACAAACGTTGGGATGTATGGGAGCATGTGCAAAGCAAGGAGATTGTTCACCATAATGCCTTTTCACAATGGTCTCCTAGACTGCCATAATTGTGGCTTTTGACCACAATGGGCATTGCTTGCAGGCATTAGATAGGTTCCATCAAAAGGGAAGCAAGTTGATCAAGGTTACAGCAATCACTGCCTTCTGGCTATCCACAGGGAGCAGTCTGGAGATGAGATTGTAGGCCAATTCACCCTTGTAGCCATAGCCAAACATGAAGGGGAAGTACATGCTTTATGGCCAATTCACCCTTGCAGTCATAGCCAAACATGAAGGGGAAGTACATGCTGCAAGAGACGAGCTAGGAGATTTTAATATGTATGATGTCAAACCCATCATGTCTAGGTTAGTATCTATTGAGCTGTTATCAATCAAACTAGGCAACTTTCAATAGCTTGCTGGCCATGCATGGAGGAGCTACAAATCGAAAACATATTCATAGATCAATAACCATTTTTAAGGACTAAGGAACAGGATTGCAGTTGTGTGAGAATTTACTTCTGATATTCTTGAAAGACACTCTGTTGACTCACCATTCGATCTTATGAAAATTGCACATGGGACAACTACTTTTCATTACTAGAACAAATCAACATGCTACCTACAACTCATCAATTCAAAAAAAATACATAGCATGAAGTCGGCACAATTGTACTTTGTGATTTAACAAGAATTATTGAGCGTCAGCTCATAACATCTATGGAAGGTCTATCACAATGTGACGAATTAACAATTGAGTATGCATTATTCCCACTCCTCTATCCTTTCGGATATGGTGCTCATGATGGCAAGATGTTCTTCAACGTATATTTAAAAATGAGAATATCAACATTGTTCTCTGTGTTCACTCTTTACAAACCATACTTGTTATTGATGTACCAAATATGCCAATCTATTATAATAGCAAACTTTACTCAAACTACAGTATTACAAAGAGATATTGACCAACAAAGATGACAAGATCCAAGAAAATATGAACAAGAGATAATTAGACGTATTCTTAAGTTTCAGATACTAAGTTCTATTCCTGGATCTCCTTCCAGATGAGGTATCAACCACGAGATGGCATGAAATCGATCAAATAGAAACCATTGCTAAACAATTCAATAAAAACTTCACATGGAGAGTTTGTCCAGTTGAATGTGCAGTGCTATTCTATGTTACATTGCAATAGTCCTTAGCAAGATATATTATGTGTGATAAAGGACTACTTGATAGAGTCAACCATCACATCATAAGATATGAGGTACACATAATGCTATGGATAGATGAACAAGACATAGAGATCGTATCAAACCAGATAGATGCATATATACCTTACATGAATGATTTTAATAATTGGCCAGAGAATTCAATTCAAAGAAAGCCTAACTATATGGTAAAGAGAAAACAAATCCACACATGTAGGCCAACATGCAATCTATTTGACTCAAGCACAAACCACAAATGCAAATACGGGTTTCCATATCCTATACATTTAGAGACTAAACCTACTATAGATCCTCTCACACAAAGATGCCATCCATCCCTAGAACATTGTAATGTCGTTCCATACCATGCAGGAATATTACTCTTGTGGCAAGCACATATGAATATTCAAAAAATAACCAACACAGGCCTATCATATTACCTTATAAAATATGCTATGAAAACCGAACCCATGGGACACATGAACTTGAATCCTGGTGATTTGAAACTTCTAGGACTAGATAATCTAGATCCAATTAAATTAAAAATGATATCTGCATACATTCTTTCAAAGCCAACATCTCCAACAGAGGCAACATTATCATGCTTACAAATATCTACCATTCAAAGAAGCGAAGCTGTGCATTTCATTGACTCCTCTCCCCCATCTATGCGCCAAAAATACCTTCGTGAACATTGTGTTTCTGTAATGCATCCTATAGATACATATTGTGGTCGTCTAAGTGTCATGGAGAACTTGACCTTCTATGAATTATGGAAACAATACAATGTCCAAAAGTCAAAGAAAAAAAACAAAGATAACATAACTATTGTAGATTCTTTCAAAAATTATGTATATCCATCAACACGGATTGTACGTTTCACAGATTACCACCCTGCTCATCATTTTCAAGGATTTTTTTACAACCTTCTACTAAAGAACGTAAATTTTAGAAATGAGAATGAGCTCATTTCTAAAAACAATCATACAAAATCTTACTTCTTAGAATGCCATATCCGAGACCTCGTAAAAACATAAGTAGACATCGAATCTCTTATCGATCAATATTGCAAAGTGCACTTGCTAATTGATCAAAATCGCCACCAACCAACAAACATGATACTCCAAAAAAGCCCATTACGTGTTATTCAAAACTCCTTCATGGCTCAACCGACCTTCATGAAGATACCAATATACATAATACAGCACGCACAAAATTACGTGAAGGAGTTTAAGGACTTCGAAAATGCAACTCTTTCTTCTGAACAACAAGAAATTTACGAAAAGATTAATGGATCACCCATAGGACTTCATGTCATTTGTGGTATTCCTGGTTCAGGAAAGACATTTATGATCAAGTGCGTTACTTATAATTATGTAAAACAAGGAAAATCCATTGTTTTAGCAATAACAACAGGAGCAGCTGCAATGAGACTAAGTCGATTAGCAACTACTGTCCATCATCAGTTTGCTCTACCAAAGAGACACGATATGTTTCGTGCCTCCTTACTAGTGTCAGACGAACAATACATAGAATTGCAAAATGCAAAAATCATAATAATTGATGAGATCTCAATGATGACATGCCAAATTTTAAACACAGTAATCAGACAGTTGTGCGAAACTTGCAAACAAACAATCTTGCAGCCTTTTGAAAATAAAAAGATGCTCTTATTTGGAGAGATGTCCCAGTTGCCTCTAGTATGTAAATGCAAGGTGCAAGAAAATGAATTTTGTAGAAAGTGCTATATTGGAAACTCGGGTTTCTGGACAACTGCAACCTTTTCATTCCTTCACACATCAATACATCACCTAGAAGATCCAACATACATAGAATTCTTAAACATAATCAGGATAAGACAACCAACAGTAGAAGACATTCAGTATTACCTAGGTAATTCAATCATAAGTGATAGTGAAACAAACGATTTCATTGACAAGGACACAACTATACTGTGCATCCATCAAAATGACACATGATACTATAATGAGCTCATACTACATAAGAAATTCAATGAACATCAAATTAAAAGCGTCACTATGACATCCAATGCAGATCAAATCTTAGAATTACAAGAATGGATAATGGATCCAGATTTCCACTCCATACAACAAATAGCAATAGGAGCGAAAGTGATGATCACAAAAAATATAGATCTCACAATTGGAGCTACAAATAGCGCTATTGCAACTGGCATATCCCGAGAAATAGATAATAACACAAACAACATTTTAAAAATTCATGCCAAGATCTTATCAACAAATGAAAAAATCACATTAAGATGATCAAAACATAAACGGAAGGTATTAAACTCCATATGGTATCACAAAACAACTTTTCCAATCACACTAGCATATGCAATTATAGGACACAAGTCACAAGGATGCAGACTCAAAGGAAAGGCTCTTGTAGTAATACAAAAATCATTTGCACCAGGCCTAACATATGTCATGCTTTCATGAGTCACCACTCGAAACAACTTAAGAATCTTAAATAAAATCAATCCATTTGACTTTATTCCAATGCTTCGACGAACTTTTAAAGAAAAGTAATCAATAGAAAATCCTTTTATTAAATATTCATCAATATAAGACAAAAGAAACTTTTGATATACAAAGTAATATGTAGGATCGATCTATCAAACACTTATTTGAAGAACAACCAACAATAAAATATGGCAACATCAGACGAGGTACGTTGTCAATATTATGCATTATAGTATTTCTTCACATTAGTTTATATTCTAATTTATAATAGATTACTATTTCGCAGATCTTTAATCAATTTAAAAGTAAAGCCCGATTGGCTCAACAAGATCAAGAGAAATCGACAAAAAGAACAAAGGGACAAAATTATTTCTTGTATAGAGCTCAAATGCATCTTGCAAACATGGCTAGAAAGGAACCAAATGAATACATTTATGGATGGAGCACACTACAAGACCTTAGGAATCTCATGGATAACAATCGACATGAAGTACAACAATGGAAGGCAGAACATGGGGACAAAGAAATGGGAGCTAATGGTTAGTAAAATAATTTTATTTATAAAAAATAATTAAACTTTTCAGTTTAAAAAATACAATAAATAACATATGCATAATATCAATTCAAACATAATGCAGGTCTAACTAAGTACATAATTCAAAAAATCACAAAAGAGGATGATATCATTACTTCAATGATGTTGAGAATAGAAGCACAAGCTATAATTGATGAGCACTCAGAAGGAATTTGAGCTTATTGCCTTTAACTTCTACACTTTGGCTACAATGTAAGCTTAGCCAAACTCCTCAAAATAGATCATAAGATTGCAAATGTCATACTAGCAAAGTTCAACAGCATGTTCCAAACAGATGATCAAAAAAAAGCAAAAGAGTTGCCATTTACCATAGAAGGTATAACTTCCATTATTGATTTGAATTTTGCAAAAGAAGCATACGGCGAACATTTTGAGTTTTTCCTGACTCCACCAAAGAACAATATATTTCAGCCACCTACAGGTACAGTCTTGACTCCATATCTTAGAATACATACAAAATTCATTTTTTAGTACACATGAAAAAACTCATTGTACTTCATTTTGCCATTTCAAATAGGAAATCATGAAGAAGACAAAGAAAAAGGCACAAAAGGCCCATATTACATATATTCTATTCTATGTATTGCTACAGAAAAATGATATATTGGGCAAACTAGTAATCTTGAAAAACAGATAGCACAACACCAAACCAATCCTCCATTAAAAATGAAACATGATGTTAATAGGTATAAACCGTTCCACTCGAACTTCAAAACAAAAATCCTAGCAACCACAAACTTAAAAAGCAAAGCTGATACACTCGAAGAGAAATTCATAAGGGAACTCAACACAACCGACTCGACATATGGCTACAATAACCTCAGTGGAAAACCAGCATCTACAAAAAAAATTTACTTTCTAAAAAATAGAGACATAATCTAGTATATTTAAGTAGAAGACCATTTTCAATACATGTAAAGGACTTCCTATTTCAAACTATATTTAAGTCATACTCTTGAAGGACTCTTAATTCATAGCATATATTACTCAAATTTTTTTTTTCAAAGCATTACTACTTTTTTTCAATACACATAAAATATTTCATGTATGAACTATTATTAATTCATGCTTTTAAAAATGGGAAAAAAAGGCAAATCATCAAGGCAAGAGAGTCTCTCTCTCTCTGTCTCTCTGTCTCTCTCTCACACACACACACAAATGCCCAAAATGCTAAAAATTTTGCCCAGAATGGTGGGAAAAAAAGACAAATCATCAAGGCGAGAGAGAGAGAGAGAGAGAGAGAGAGAGAGAGAGAGAGAGAGAGAGAGAGAGTAAAAAAAGAAATCAAAGAAATTTCTTTTAGCTCAAATTGGCATCCAATTGTGCGCCCTCCTCTAGATGCCAGTTTGGGCTTTGAAAAATTTCACAACTTTTGCTAAAAATATCCAAATTTAGTCATTTTTGGTATCAAAATGATCGGAACACATCAAATGAGCTCATTTCTCTTGTTACTTTCATGAAATTCTGTCTCTGGTGTGATTCTGTGCATGGTAGCTCTCTCTAGAAGCCCTTTTTGGCTAAAAGTTTATCCAAAATGGTGGGAAAAAAAGAAAAATTATGCTGGTGAGAGAGAGAGAGAGAGAGAGAGAGAGAGAGGGGGGGGGGGGGGGGGGAACACAATGCATGCATGAGAGATGGGGTAGAGAGAGATGTGACAGAGTTAGACATAGATGAAGATAGAGACGTAGGACGAAGAGACAAATGACACACACACACACATAGCAGTGCGTGAATGAGAGAGGGGGTAGAGAGAGATGTGATAGAGTTAGACATAGACAGAGATAAAGGGTTGCAATGAGGAAAAGGAGGATCAAGAGAGAGTAGACAAAAAGAATATTGTGTGTGTGTGTGTGAGAGAGAGAGAGAGAGAGAGAGAGCATGAAGAAAGAGATGTCATAGAGAGGGGGGATGGTAAGATGTTGATAACACACACACATACACACACACATACACACACACACACACACACATGCACGCATGCATGCACACTCAAAAAACACTTGTTGATGAAGCTTTCATTTCTTCCTATCACAATCAGATCATCTACATTCAAAAGTGCAATAGTAATGTCTTCCCATTGAGCTTTGTAGTAGAGAGTATGAACTGCATTGGACTTGATGTATCCTAGATTGGCAAAATACTTGTTGATTCTATAGTACCAACTTCTTAGTGCTTTTACGCCATAGAGACTTTTCTTGAGATGGCAAAACTGCTTCTCTTTTCTTGGTTCAACATACAATGCTAGTTGTTGCTACATGTAGACTTCCTCGTCTAGGTAACTGTTGAGAAAAGCATTTTTTACATCTAGTTGGTACACATTCCATCTATTGAGTGTGGCTAGTGATATAAAAAATCTTATGGAATCCATATTTGCTACTGGAGCATAAGTCTCATCATAATCTTGACCATATTGCTATGCAAAACCTTTTGCAACTAGTCTAGCTTTGTATCTTTCAATCCTTCCATCTGGATTGTACTTCACTTAGTAAACCCATTTGTTTGCAATTGCCTTCTTTCTTGCTTCCTATTAAGGTGTCATACCTTGAATCGATTCAATCGGAAATTGATTAAGCAAGTAGTTTGTAGTGTTAATTGCCTTTGCCTGATGCTAATTCGAAAGATGCTTCTCACTGAGCATTTCTCTAGCATCATCTGCTAAAGTCTTTCCTCTATTGCATTCTATTGAGGACTATTCGCACATGTGAATTATCTTCGAATGCCGTTACTTTTACAAAAGTTCATGAATGCTAAGGGCACTTATTCAACTCCTTTGTCTGATCTCATGACTTTGATCTTTTTGCCTCTCTTGTTCTCTATCATGGCTTTGAATTCTTGAAACCTAGATAAGAGTTCAAATTTCTCCTTCAAAAAATAGAGCCAACAATATCTGTTGTAGTCATTGATGAAATTCAAATAGTAAAGTGAACCATTGATACTATGAGTTTGTGCATAACTCCATACATCTTTGTGTAACAAATCAATAATACCTCTTGCTCGACAGGTGCTTCTCCCATATCTCTTATGCTATACAGTGGAAAGTGTCATCAGTTGTTGTTAAGCTTATATGGCATGCGAGTTTGGTACTGAAGCTAGCATCTTAAACAGGTGTCTTCTTTGATTGCTTTTGCCACTAGCTGATATCCTCTAGATTTGTCTCTAATTGTGCATTCATCTCCATCGAAGATGACTCGATAGTTGTGTTTTGTCATTTTGTTCAATCGATAAGAGGTTCTTGCTGAGCTTTGGAGCATAGTGTACATCTTTCACTAATCCTTTTGTACTAGTAAAATTGTACATTGGGACGATGCCTTTCCCTTGAATTGGATTTGGTGTGTTATCTGCATTGTAGATAACATTCTTGGGTCCTTCTAATGGTTTCATCTCTATAAACCATTCTTGATACTTTGTCATGTGAGACGATGTGTACAAGGATCTTGATCAGTATGGTCAACTTGATAACTGCATTCCCTCTTGGATTCATAATCAAGGTCAAGATACACTATGTCTATCATATGCATCTCCTCACTTGCAAGATACATTGTGTGAGGATCATTAGCATAATGACTATGACTTTGATGTCCACCACGGTGATTTCCTCTTCCACAAAAATTCCCTCTATTGCTGCTAGATTGACCTCCTTAGTCATACTGTTTCTCGTGGCAATCTCTTTCATAGTGTCTAAACTTATGATAGTAGTTGCACTGAATGTTTGACATGTTGGTGGATGCATTCCCTCTTCTTTGAAATCTTCATCTAATGGAATGATTTCCTCTTGGATGCCGATACTAATGCTATCGTGGAAGTTGATGTCGATGCTATTGTTGATGATGATGTCCACTTCTCTGAGAAGCTCTTCCTCTTTCTCTGCCTCTGCTGCTACCTCTATCTGAGTCTATGTATGCTTGATCATTGTGCTATGACCTTTCCATGCTTGAATGGCTTGCGTCCTCAATTCCTCGCCAAGTAACATTGATCCTATCTCTTCCAGTGTTGGAACTTGTCTTTGAATGGCAATACTTCAGACAAGATTCTCATATCCCTCTCCTAGTCCATTCAAGATGACTTGAAGCATCTCTATGGGATTCATAGTCTCTCTTGTTGCTGCAAGTTGATTGTTGTAATCCTTGCATCCTGAGTACATAAGCATGAGCAGCATCACCAAAACTCAAAGCTCAAAGCATCAAAATGCAATTGACTCATGTGCATATACTATGCATCTATATGAGCAAATTTGGCCAAAAGAAAATGCCAACTGCAATGGCAATGCAAATGCCAATAAGTGCCAAATGCCTCAACCATAAACACCATCCATGGGCATATGCATCAACAATATCTCATCCAAGAGAGCATAGCACTATTAGTGCATCAACTGCAATGTGTTAAAGCTGTCCCTTAGCATAAAATGGCATCCATGTGCAAAGCGTCCATCAAAATAGCATCCCACAAGCAATCTAGGTCTATCAATGCATCCAACAAGGACCGCAATGCATTCAAATGACCAATAAAGCATCCACTATAACTCAATGCAAACCACAAATGAGCACACTCGGCTCAAATTGCAACAAGAGTGATCTGCATAGAGTACACCCAAAATCATGACCTCAAGGCAATGGCTGATACTGTAAAGAAAATATGAGATGCCTCAAAACATGGACATCACTGCATATGTGGACTCAGTGGCACAATTTGCACACTTTTTCCTTCTATCGCAACTCCAAAATCTCATTCGTTGAGGGAGTAAGAGCCAGTCAAGCCTTGCAAACTATGCATTTGACTTGCAAATATAACCTTAGGCAAATAGTCATAAGGGGGTAGCCTTATCTGCCACGTGGCAGCCAACCACAACCTTGGAGAACTTTGGAGAAATTTTTGTAATAGAGAAGATGAAACGATTACTCAGAGAATCACCAAGGCATCAATCCTACATGGAATCAAGTGTGGGTTTATAGATAGAGGTTTTGGACTGCTCTGAATCCAACAAAACTGACAGTTCAAAGAATGGTGGCCTGGACGTTAAGATCCCACAAATGGAAGAAAAACGAAATGAGGAAGACGCCTACACACATAGGTTCACCATAGCTACAAAACTTCACAGAATCAGGAGAAAATTTGCAGGCAAATGTTTTAGGCTATCCCGAACGTGATGGAATAGACGAATCACATAATGGGGACCCACAAGTACGGATCCAACACACAAATCTCGTCATTTCTCCTCTCTAGGCCTATTTTTGCAGAAGCTATATCTTTTGATAGAGAGGAGACAAAGTTAAAAGAAAAAATGTAACTCTTGAAGTCCTCTACAACAATACTGAAGACTTCAGGTCAAAATTCTGCCTCAGACTTTGGATATCAGTGTTGCTTTGAGAACTACTACTGGCTCGCTGCCTCATGAATGCTTGACCAGAAAGCTCACGCGATCGCTTGACCATGCTCAGGAAGGAGATAGAGAACCCCAAAGCTCTAGTTGTGAGTTCACAATGGAAGTGAAAAAACAAGAGAGAGTGAGAGCCAGAGAGAAACACACAGCTTTGTGGGTGCTGAATCACCCTTATCTTCTATGTCATTCATATATATATGTTGAGTATTGTGTTCATAACTAGGGTTAAGGCACTGTGGCCTTTAATCCCCACAAAAAGTTACAAATTTTGTAAAGGATTTACTCATATGTGTTGAAGATGATAATATGCTATCGATTTCCTTTTTTTTCTTTTTTTGGGTAGAAGTCGCCAATCCTAGGGCACCAACTCAATATGTATTATGTTACTACCCTCATCCAAAATCCTAGGTATGGGGGGACAAGGTCCATAAAATTTCAAATATGCAAGGGAAAAATATGAAAACCCATCTCCATTCAAATTAATGTAACTTTTTCATGTGTTACCTAAATTTCAAGGTGTAAAGACATATTTGAAGCCCTTTTAGTGTAGAACACAACCATGTTAATTTGACTAATTGGCATATTTTTAAATTCATCTCATACTCAAGATTTTGATAGGTTTTTGTTACTAAAGAGAGTTGGTGCCACAGGTCACCAACTCAATACTTTCACAAGGATTTGCTCCTATGGCATACTAATTGACCATGTGTTGAAGACTATAATGTTCTATGGGTTTACTTTATTTTTGATTTTTGACACAAGGTGTCAACTTAGCATCTTGAAGTATTTCCACAAGGATTTGCTCATATGGCATATTAACTTACAATGTGTTGAAGATTATGATGTTGTGCTATAGGTTTACTTTTTTTTTTCTTTGGCACGAGGCATCAACTTGTACCTAGGAGTATTTATTAAGGATTTTCCCATATCCTATATTGATTGGCCATGCATTGAAGAATATAATACGAAAGGATAAGGCACCATCGTGGTCAAATATTGATAGATAGATACTATTATAGACACTCCAAACTCGTATGATTTGAATTTCTCATTTTCTTTACCTATTGGCAGAGTATCATAAATCCTTGGTATTATATACTTGAAAATACTCAAATAATAGATTCAAGGATAAAAGCATAGAAACCTATTGCAAAGGACAAACTACTAAAAGACACCACTACAGACAAAGTACTAAAAGACAAATGTTGTTATAGATATTGTTTCAAAGGACAAAGTATTGAAAGACAGATACTGTTATAGATATTGCTACAGATACTAAAAAATAATGTGATCTCAATTTCTCATTTTCTTTTCCTCCTAACATGCTATATATACTTGGTATTGTATACTTGGAAATATTTAAACAATGTTTCAATTACAAAAAGATAGAAATTTGTTACAAAGGACAAAGTATTAAAGACAAAAGCAAAAAACAAACAAAACTAAAGACTATGATACTTTTACAGATACTCAAAATCATGACATGAATTTCTCATTCTCTTGCAGAATTTGAAGATAGGCACAACATAAACAAAGTGATCTGTTATTTTTCAGCTTGTGGGAGGTTCTTACAATTGCAACATGTGAAATGAAGGAAGAATATGTAGATGGGTGCAATAGATGTGGTGAACAAGAACAACAAGATGAGCAACATGATGGTGACAAAGAAATGTTAGCACAAGATGCCAAATGCAATCTGCAACTCATGATCCCTTAGGATATGTTGATGCACAAACATATACATGTCTACATCCAAATGAAGCACCCCCAAAAATACAAAGTATATATGCTTGCAAGGCAAGTATGCCTTCTTCTTGTCCACCCTATCTTAAAAGTTTGTGCATGTGCATGTATGTGTTTCCTTGATGGAAATCACATAAGTTGGAGTTTCAGTAAAAGGGGATTCTGAACTCCGCACCACAAATATCTCATGCTCCATGGATTTGACAACACGTTGCTCAAAAACACTTGCATGTAGTGCTATGCTCACTCAATTCTTTGCCTTGCAACCCTTGAAATCTTTGACTGATAATATGGACGATGTCCTTTTGGGGTCATCATTGGGTTATGCTTGTGTTCCAAGACAATAGAGCATAAGTCCAAGATCTTTCATGTCAAACTCTACAGCAGATAAGTCTTGTTTTAGTTTTTAGATGACTAACTATACAAATGACTAACTGTGCACTAGATTTAGTTGAAAAAATAGAATATATACAAACCCATTTAGGGTTAGGGTTAGCGGATCTAATCCTTTCCTTTATAGCACTCTATAAGGTTAGTGCTATGCACATATGATCACGTGATGGTGCTATGCACACATGATCACATGATGCTGAGCATGAACTCTCAACGCCTTCCCTCAAGATCAACATCATAAAGTAGGCCTTCCCTCAAGATGATGATTCCGGGGAATCAAAGAAGGACTGAGCATTACATTCCATCACACCCCTTTAATGGGAATGTCCTTCCTCTGTGTCAAACCAAGAGCTAGTCAGTGTTTCTCGAATAGCTCTTTACCGAGTGGTTTGGTAAAGATGTCTGCAACATTCTCTTTGCTATCACAATACTATAGTGTGATGTCACCAAGTAACACTCTTTTCTGATGAAGTGCTCTCTGACATCAATGTGCTTTGTCCTGGAGTGATATACTAGATTCTTGGCCAATGCTTGAGCTGATTGATTATCACAGCATATTATTGTTGGCTTTGACTCATCAAAGTAATATGTTTCTGACAATAGTCTTCTGAGCCATATAGCCTCAAATGCACCTGTAGTGAGTGCTCTATATTCTTCTTCAGTCGAAGACAAAGAAACAGTTGGTTGTTTGTTTGAGAACCATGATATAGCACCTTGACCAAGGAAAAATGCATATCCTTGTGTCGATCTAAAGTCTCATGATCTTTGGCATAGTCACTGTCATAGTATCCATGCAACCAAGGAATGACTTCCTCTGTATTCTATCCCAAACTATCTTGTACCTCTGATGTATCTCAAGACTCTTTTGGTTGTATTCCAATGAGACTATTTTGGATTTGCCATAAACTATGCTAGTGAGCTTACTGCATAACAAATATCTGGCTGAGTGATAGTCAGATATATAAGGGATCCAATGAGCTGCCTGTAGTACCTATCATTGACTGTAGGATTTTCTAAAGATTTAGTAAGTTTCAAACTCTATTTGTGGGAGTGGCTACAATCTGAATGTGCTATTTGAATCGCTCCAGAACTCAATTCCAAGACAATAGTGCATAAGTCCAAGATCTTTCATGTCAAACTTTGCAGATAAGTCTTGTTTCAATTTTTTGATGAAGCTATCCTTCCTTCCTGTCATAATCAGATCATCTACGTACAAAAGTGCGATAGTAATGTCTTCCCCTTGAACTTTGTTGTAGAGAGTATGATCTGCATTGAACTTCATGTATCCCAGATTAGCAAAATACTTGTCAATTCTACTGTACCAACTTCTAGGTGCTTGCTTTAAGCCGTAGAGACTTTTCTTGAGATGGCAAACCTTATTCTCCTTTCCTAGTTCAACATAACCTGCTGGTTGTTGCATGTAGACTTCCTTGTCTAGGTAACCATTGAGAAATGCATTCTTGACATCGAGCTGGTACACATTCCATCTACTGAGTGTCGCTAATGATATCAAGAACCGTATGGAATCCATCTTTGCTATTGGAGCATAAGTCTGATCATAGTCTTGACCATATTGCTGTGCAAATCCTTTTGCAACTAGTCTCGCTTTGTATCTTTGAATACTTCCATCTAGATTGTACTTCACTTTGTATACCCATTTGTTTGCTATGGCCTTCTTTCTTGGTGGAAGGTCACATAATTCCCAAGTATTATTCTTATACAAAGCATCCATTTCCTCATTCATAGCAGTTTGCCATTCTAGCTTGTCTACTGCATCTTCAAAGTACACTCACTCTTCTGTAGCCATGATGGTAGTCATAAGAGCATAGTTGGTGGTTTCCACCTAAATTGCTTTGCCTTTCTGAGCATATGTCAATCTAGCTGGAGGTCTGCTTTCCCTAGTAGATCGTTTGAGCTGCTGTGGCTCTGCTTGGGGTGTTGCTGATAATTCTTACTCTTCTTCATCAACCTATTCTGTAGATGACTGTGAAGTCAATGCTTCTATCTGCTGTGTAGGTGAGGTTTTCCATTCTGATTCCTCATCAAAGATAATATCTCTGGAGATAATGACCTTGCGGTTGATGGGATCATACAATTTATATGCTTTGCTTTCTTCACTATAGCCAACCATGATGCACTTGCGTGACTTCGCATCCAATTTCCAACGAGATGATCATCATGTATGTGGGCATATGCTATGCAACCAAATATGCAGAGATGCCGAATGTGTGGCTTGTGTCCGGTGAATGCTTCATAAGGAGTCATACCCTGTATGAGTTCGGTATGAAGCCAATTAAGCAAATAGTTCACAATGGCTATTGCTTCTGCCCAATATTGATTTGGAAGATGCTTTTCACTAAGCATTGCTCTAGCACTATTTGCTAAAGTCCCATTCTTCCTTTTAGCTCTTGCATTCTACTGAGGAGTATCTGCACATGTGAATTGTCTTCGTACGCCATGACTTCTGCAAAAGTTCATCAATGCTGAAGACATGTATTCACATCCTCTATCTGATCTCATGACCTTGATCTTTCTGCCTGTCTGGTTTTCTACCATTGCTTTGAATTCTTGAAATTTGGAAAACACTTCAGATTTCTCTTTCAGAAAGTAGACCCAACAATATCTATCGTAGTCATCGATGAAAGTCAAGTAGTAAAGTCAACCATTGATGTTGCGGGTTTGGGCATAACCCCATACATCTGTATGTATTAAATCAAGAATACCTCATGCATGAGAGGTACTTCTACCAAAGTTGGTTCGCTTTTGTTTGCCGAAGCAGCATGATTTGTAAACTTTTCTAAGAAACCGTAGCTTTAGAATCCCAATTGCTATATTCTGATTCCTAAGATCTAACAAGTACTTGAAGTTGACATGACCATATCTCTTGTGCCATTTTGCAGATAGTGGCATCTGTTGCAATTGAGGTGACATGGCATAATTATCTGGTACTGTAGCTAGCATTCTGTATAAGTGTCCTTCCTTGATATCTTTTGCTACTAGTAGCTGACATCTTTTGGATTTATCTCTGATAGTGCATTCATCACAGTCGAAGATGACTCGATAATTGAGTTCTGTCATTTGACCTACTGACAAGAGGTTCTTGCTGAGCTTTGGAACATAGAGCACATATTTCACCAATCCTTTCACACCATCAAAATTGTTCATAGGGATAACACCTGTCCCTTGAGATGGATTTGGTGTATTGTCTGCTATGTAGATGACATTCTTCTGTCCTTGTAATGGATTCATTTATGTGAACCATTCCTAATAATTTGTCATGTGAGATGTTGCACTGCTATCGATGTACCAAGGATCCTGTTCCACTTGGTCGACTTGATAGCTGTAATCCTCTTTGGGATTAAAATCAGAGTCTAGGTACACTATATCAGTCTGATGCATTTCCTCGCTTGCAAGAAACATATTTCCATATTCATTTGCAAAATGACTGTGACTAGAATGTCCACCATGATGATTTCCTTTGCCTCAAAAATTCCCTCAATTACTGTTGGATTGACCGCATTGGTCGTACTGCTTCTTGCGGCAATCTCTTTCATAGTGTCCAAACTTGTGACAGTAGTTATACTGAATGTTTGACACGTTGGTGGATGCATTCCCTCATCCTTGAATTCTTCCTTGGTTGGAATGATTTCCTCTTTGCTGATTCTGATGATGCTGATGCTGATACTGATGCTGACTTTGATTTTGTTGCTGATGATGACCTAGTATGATCTACCTCTGCCTCTACGTCTGCCTCTGCTTCTGTCTAAAGCTATGAATGCCTGATCATTAGAATGACCTTTTCGTGCTTGATTAGCTTGAGTCCTAAGGTCTTCACCAAGTAGGAGTGACTGAAGTTCTTCCAGTGTCGAAATTTGCCGTTGGATGGCAATACTCTAGACTAGATTCTCGTATCCCTCTCCTAGTCCATTCAAAATGACTTGAACCATTTCTGCGGGGTTCATAGTCTCTCCTGCTACTGCATGTTGATTGTTGTAGTCTTTTATGCAGAGTACATAAGCATGACTGGTTTCGCTGCTGTTGCGAAAACTCTGGTTGAGATCTGGTTTCTTAGTGTATAGCTATCCTAGCATGACATCTTGCACATTTTGCTTGATTAGATGATAGGCATACTTGTTTGTCTTGTCCCATTATGCCTGAGCTCGGGCAATGGCAGGATTTGCTACTGATGCAAAAACTGTTTGTGTAGCTATAGATCTCATTGTAGATCCCGTTGCTGGTGCTGTAATAATAGGTGGAGTAGAGCTACTAGTGGCTGGATTGTCCAATGGTCTAGGTGTAGACCCATTGACATACTCCCATTTGTCCTAAAGTACAAGAATGGTCTCCATTCAGTATTTCCATGTACCGTAATTGGAGTTGTCTAACTTAGCAAATGCCTCCAAATTGAGGTTGCTAGTTGTAGACATGGTGCAAGAAATGTACTCAAAAGTGTCGTGAAAATCTCTGTATGAATCAATTGCAAATACACTGACTGTGCCAAGTGAAATCTCTGAACCATCGGTGCAGATAGAACTACAATATATAAAATCTGATCTGTATTACAAGGCTTGTGGCAAATGATGCCGAGAATAGCCAAGAGGCTTTATCAGGCTGAAATGATGTGCATGATGCCATGAGATAGCCAAATAGGCTTTACAATGGTGGCATGTGTGTGTGAAATCAAGTGCAATCTGCCCATTGAAACAATCTACAATGCCTCTGTACTCTCTGAAGTCTGCTCACTGAACTGATGAATGTAAGGTTTTAGGTAATTTAATGATGTGAAACTGTATGTGTGCGTATGGTGAGTAGGTACTAGTTGGGAATTTCGAGCATGGCTTAGATTGGCAACTTCAGGAAATTCAAAGCATCCCCTCTATGGCGATCTAGTCTACTCTGATCTGGATCTATACCAACCATTGAGCGATGAAAGAAAAGCAAATAATTTCTTTTCTTTTGTTCTTTTTAAGTGCTGGGTCAGATGCGTTGATGTAGAGGCGAATGTGCGTGAAGGAAGTGGTTTTATCCGACGAAGCTCAAATGTGAGTGTAGCTTGCACCAAAATCTGCACATGATGTGACGAGCACGTAGAGCACAAAAAAATGAGCGACTTTTCTTTTTGGAGTACCCTCAAATTCTTCCTGGACCAAGAGATACGACTTGATCTAGATGGAGGGGCAAAAGGAGTGCAAATGGTTGTCACTGTGGGTCACATGCAATGATGATGTGGCACTGTGCCTAGCAAGAGGTGTGCTAGTGGAGCCCTATGCTGAGATGGCAAGTGTGGTCACATGCAGTGACTATGGAGCTTTGTGTGTGCCTGCAGAGGTCTAGTGTGCCACGTGGCACTGATGATGTGGCAGATGACTGGTCAATGATGATGTGGCACTCAATGATGATGTGGCTCTTGCTGATTGGACTACTAACATGGTAGTCGATGGTGATGTGGCTTGATGAGCTGGCAAGCTGACATGGATGGATAAGATGACATGGCACTAGAGATAAGGTTGCCACATGGCACCTATGAGTGGACCTACCTACGTGCCATGCGGGGTGACATGGCCTTGTGGATGAGGTTTTGCCACGTGTCAAACTCCAGACCTCAATTAACCCAATCCTATTCTTACCTATGGTTGAGAGGGCTCGGGTTAGTTAGACCCCTTATCTGCCACGTGTCGGATGAATAGCACTCCGAAATCTATGAAGATTCCAACTCTGATTTCATTCGTCAGGGCATGTCGTTCAGGCAAGTAGCTGGTTTTGGAGCTGTGGCACTTCACTGTCTTCTTCACCTTCATGCTTGCAAGCTTGCAGCCATTTGAGTGATGCTTCGGTGTTGAAGCCCATGGAGAGGCTATTGCAGGAGTTTGCGTGCTAGGTGATGGAGCAGCCCATGTGACAGGAGTCTTGTAGAGGCATCATTGGAGGTTGGAGGCAGTTTGCTGTTCTATTGGAGAGCTATGGCTACGTTGGTGGCGACCAAGCGTTGGTGATAGGGGAGCCATCGAAGTTATAATTGTAGGAGCCATTGGTGCATAGGCGCTTAGTTGTTGAGAGCCTACCCGTTGGTGCTGTGAGTCCTTTGCTGTCGGGCGTCATTGCTTGCCGATTGAAGGTTGCTAGCACTATTGAGGCCGTGTCATGTTCAAGATTCGTGGATCTCATTTAGTTGGGTCTTTAGAGGTGGCATCATTGATGGCGAGCTTGGTGCAGCCTCGTTGGAGCTAGAGAAAAGGCATTGCATCACTCGTTGGCAGTGGTAGATCAGAAGTGACTCATTGTAGCCATCTATTGAGGTGATTGGAGCAAGGAGCTATAAAAGACCTCCATTGGTGGTGGTTGGAGACACCAATAGAGCTACTATCTCATTGAGAAGTAGCTAGAGTTCGTGTATTCTAGCACTAAGAGAGTCGAGTATTCCAGCAGGGGAGTCGAGAACCAGAGGCTGGTCATTGTAGAGGCTTGCAACAAGCGTGGAGGCAGAGGAGTTGATGTTGCGTTCTTGCTTCCGTTGAGAGCACTCTCAATTGGTATCAGATCCTGAGTGATCTAACTGAGCGTGCATGAATGCCTGGAAGCTCAACAGTTCTGTGGGAGGAAGGAGAAGCTCTGTGGGAAGCTTTGTGGGTGATTTTACTTGCATCCGAGTCACAGAGACCTTGAAGGAACCTTTAGAAAAGTCACTTTGGTTTTGTGAAGTGGTTTTGAGAGCCTGTTAAGTGTTTTCAAAGAAAAAGTCGTTTTTTAAGCTTTTCCCTATTCCCTTCGATGACAGAGACTCTGTAGTGACTTGTAGAGGCAACTATTGCTTGCTTTTGGTGTCCATTTCACTTCAAGAGCTTGGAAACACCTTCATTCTTGAATTTGGGATCATTTTATTGGATTTCTGACTCACTGTGTCAGTTTCTACATTTTTCTGTCCGGGTGTTAGAACTCAAGTTTGGAGCAATCTATCAATTTTGGTGGACTTAGGAGGTCCTAAGACTTCTATGTTGCTCATCATTCGCACTCTGGTGGAGTTTACAAACAGTATAGTTTCCAAAAACGTTTTTCAGTCTATGTATTGGACCCATGATTGAGACCACGGTTTCCAAAACTATCTATCCCTTGCGTTCTAAACACCTAAAAACCCGTAACTGTCAGTTCTTGTGCAATTCAGTGGAATATTTTCAGAGTTATAGATCTCTGTGTATTGGATTTCATCTCTCTGTTATGCATTTTTCATTCTAAAGTTTTGAAACCTTAGATTTATGCCACATGGCAGTGGATAAGTGTTGACTCCCATTTTTCACTCATCGGTTGGGATTTTGGAGTTCCAATACAGGAGAGATATTTGCATATTTTCTTGATGAGTCTGATTATGCAATGGCACCCATGTTTTGAGGCATCTCAGGTTCTATTTTCAGTAGCAGTCATTGCCATAGGACTATGATTTCTTGAGCATACCTTATGCAAATCACTCTGGTTGCAGTTTGAGCCATGTGTGCTCATTTGTGGTGTGCATTGGGTTGCAGTGGATGATTTATACACCATTTAGATGCATTGCGATCCTTATTGGATGCGTTGATAGGCCCAGATTGCCTTGTGGGATGCTATTGTTTATGGACGCTTTGCACATGGATGCTATTTTATGCTGAGGGATAGCTTTGATACATTGCAAGTGATGTACTGATAGTGTTATGCTCTCTTGGATGAGATATTGTTGATGCATATGCCCATGGATAGTGTTTATGCTTGAGCCATTTGGCACTTATTAGCATTTTGGATTGCCATTGCAGTTGGCATTTTCTTTTGGGCCAGATTTGCTCATATGGATGCATAGTACATGTACATGAGTCAGCTGCATCTTTTGATGCTTTGAGCTTTGAGTTTTGGTGACATTTCACTCTATTGTGGCATACACACTTGGATGCACCTGGTATTTGGTGTGATTTCTCTTTTGCAGGTACTAGCATTTGGGATTTTGTTTCATTTGCATCATGGCATCCTCTTCCATGTCTGAAAAGGAGTTTTTCAGCATTAAAAAGTTTGATGGGACAAACTTTTCTTTGTGGAAAGGACAGATAAGGGATGTGCTTATTCAAAAGAAGCAGATTAAACCCTTGGTAAGTATTGAAGCTAAGCCTGTAGATATGTCTAAGGATGATTGGAATGAGTTGGATGCATTAGCAAAGTCTACTATTAGACTTCATCTTGCAGAGTCAGTTTATTTCATTGTAGTAAATGAGCAGACTACAGAAGATTTGTGAAAGAAATTGTGTGCCACTTATGAGAAGGAAACTACCTCTAATAAAGTTTATCTCATGAAGAGGTTGTTTGAGCTGCAGATGAAGGAAGGGGTCTCCATTGCTTCTCACTTGAATGAATTCAATATTATTTTCATCTAGGTTCAGGCTCAGAAGATGAATTTTGATGAATTTTTAGCTAGCTTCAGGCTCAGGCAATATTTTTGTTATGTTCATTGCCATCCTCATGGGATACCTTCCGTACAATTGTCAGTAACTCTGCACCCAGTGGAGTACTAAAATTCGATGATGTTGTGGGTAGCTTGTTGGCCGATGAGATTAGATGGAAGTCTATGGATGGCAACAAGTAGGATGCAGCCTTAAATGTGCAAAGGTACAGATCACAGTTCAGGGGGAAGTCCCAAGAAAGAGGGAAGTCTAGTAGCAAATCCAGGGCATGGAACATTAAGTGTTACCACTGTGGCAAGAAGGGCCATATGAAAAAGGATTGCTACAAGCTAAAAAGAGAGCAAAAGGATAAGAAAAAGAATGCAAATTGGGGTGCAAATCAGAAGGAAGAGAGTCCAAGGGAGGACAAAGGAAAAGTGAAGATCAAGGAGATCAATGTAGTCACATATGATAGTGACAATGACATTCTCTTCATGTCTAGTTTATCTGCAGAGTTGCTTAGCACTTCAAATGATGCATATTCTCAGGATTGGATTTTGGATCCTGGTGCTTCATTCCATGTTACTCCCCATAGGGAATGGTTCTCCTTTTATGATAGTGAAAAGACAGGTTGTGTGCATCTTGGAAATGACTATGCATGTGACATAGTGGGAGTAGATGACATAAAGTTTTCTTTTGCAAATGGGTCTGCATTTATTTTGAAAAATGTGAGACATGTGCCTAAGCTGACCAAGACTCTCATTTCAATGGGTCAGCTAGATGATGCTGGTTTTCAGACCAACTTTGGTTTTGGGAGTTGGAAAATTCAAAAGGGCTCTATGCTTTTGGCCAGGGGTGCCAAGTGTGGGCTTTGTATCCCTTACATGTATCAGGGGTATTTGATCATGTTGTTGCAATAATCGAGCAGCCAAGCACTTCTTTGTGGCATTGCAAGTTGGGGCACATGAGCCAGAATGGAATGAAACTCTTTTGCCATTTGGGTTATGTACCACATTTCAGTTTCTCTGATTTTGACTTTTGTGAGCACTGTCTCTATGGGTAGCACACTAAATCTTTCTTGGATTAGCCATATACCGGCTAATAACTCCCACTACAAATGCAATGTCTGGTCTAGTAGCTATCATAGCATACATAAGACTCCCAACCGTTGAGGCATAAGGAACCTTGGCCATCATGGCCCTCTCCTCATCTGATTTGGGACTATCTGTATGACTCAGTTTCACATATGGAGGTAATGGAGTACTCACTGCCTTCCCCCCCTCCATATTGAAATGCTGCAATACTTTTGTAACATACTCATTTTGTGAAAGCCAAAGGAGTTTTCTACTCCAATCACGTGTGATGTGCATACCAAGAATATGACCTGCAAGTCCCACATCCTTCATATCAAAGGCCTTATGCATCTTGGCCTTTAATGCATCTAGCTCATAAGTTTTCTTGCTAGCCAATAGCATATCATCCACATATAGTGCCAAGAGTATCAGGCTATTATCCTTAGCCCTTTTAGTGTAGAGGCAGTGATCAATTTCACTCCTTCTAAAACCTTGGGACCGAATGAAAGCATTAAACTGCATCTTCTTCTCATTGAAGACTACGTCATGGTTGCGTATGGTCTTGTTTGCTTTTGGATCCCAAAGACGATAGCCCATCTCTCCACTTTCACCATAACCTAGAAAGATGCATTTCCTAGACTTAAGATCTAGCTTCTTTCGAAGCTCTTTTGGCACATGTGTATATGCCTCACACCCAAATATACACAAATGAGAGTAAGAGGGCTTGAGAGTAAGAGGGCTTCTTGCCACTCCATGCCTCTTCAGGAATACCACCATCCAAACTCTTACTAGGTGATATATTGATCACATGCACTTCAGTCTTCATTGCCTTAGCCCAAAAACCACAGAAAGACTTGCATTGGAAAGCATGCATTGCAACCTGTCTTGAATGGTACAGCTCATCTTTTTTGCAACTGGATTTTGCTCTAGAGTACGAGGGGATGTGAGCTCCCTCTTAATCCCACGTGTATCATAGAAATGCTGAAAGTCATGAGAGAGATACTCTCCTTCATTGTCAGTCTGTAGGCATTTAAGTATTCTACTTGACTGATTCTCAACCAAGGCCAGCCATTTTTGAAATACCTGGAATACATCACTCTTCTGAGCTATAGCATAAGCCCACACTTTCCTAGTTGCATCATCAATGAATGTCACATAGTATTTTGCCCTGCCTAATGATCGTGTAGGCATGGGACCACATACGTATGAATGCACCAAATCAAGCTTTTCAAACTCTTTCTTTCCCCTTGTTTTATGGGTGGCATTGGGAGGCACTTAAGTGCATCATGAGGTACATGAAGGATACCAAGGAGATGTGCATCTGCTTTGGTAGAGGAGACATGCATGTACTTGGGTTCACAAATTCAGACTATGTAGGGCATGTGGATAGTAGGAGATCCACTTTTGGTTATGTGTTCACCTTTGTAGGTGGGGTAGTGTCGTAGATGTCTCGTGCACAGAAGTGCATTGCTTTGTCTACCACAGAGGCTGAGTATGTTGCAGCCGCAGAGGGTTGCAAGGAGGCTATATGGCTTGATCGGCTAGTGGGAGATTTGGGGATCCATACAGGTGTACCGACATTGCATAGTGATTCCATGAGTGCTATTCAGCTAGCACGGAATCCGGGAATTTAATGCAAGGACCAAACACATTGAGATCGGGTACCATTTCATCAGGGAGGTACTTGAGGACAAGCGCATAGAGCTTGTCAAGGTTCATTCAGATGATAACCCTGCAGATATGCTGACGAAGAGTCTACCTAGTTAGCAGTTTGAGTATTGTCATATATTGATGGGCATTGGATAGTATGCTCCCTGGTTGTTCTCCCTTAAAGGCACATTGTCCTTTAAGTGGGAGGTTGTGGGGGTTAAAGGTCACTGTGTCTTTACCATAGTTATGTACAATACTCAAACACATATATAAATGAATGAAAAAGAAGATTAGGGTGTTCTGCACCCACCAAAACTTGTGTGGCTCTCTATTTCTCTCTCTCCCTCTTCCATTCTTGCTTTCGTTGAGAGCACTCTTAGGTCTCTCTTGCTCTTTCTCACACAAATATAAAATAGATCTATCTAAATCTCTCTCTTCGAAAGAGAAGAACAACTCTTACTCTCAATGAATGGAAATGGACGGAATTTCTTCCAATAAATGAAAATTTTATATCACTCTATAGAAGTGAATGGAACACTCAATCTCTCTCAATCTCTCAATCTCTCAATCGATCTCTATCTCACTCTTGCATACGGATCGTAATGCCTCAGCAGAAGGCAAGGGAGCTCTGATACCATGACAAAATATAAAGAGGGGAGAGGAGAAGAGTGGAGATGAGGAGAGAGGGCACAGCTAGAGAGGACACCACAAATGACTAACTGTACACTAGATTTAGTTGAAAAAATAGAATATATACAAACGCATTTAGGGTTAGGGTTAGGGGATCTAACCCTTTCCTTTATAGCACTCTATAAGGTTAGTGCTATGCACATATGATCACATGATAGTGCTATGCACACATGATCACATGATGTTGAGCATGAATTCTCAACATAGCACTATTGATACCAAATACATAGTATGTAATGTGTATAGTATAGACTTGTCCAATCTAGGAGCAATGTAGTTGTGTAGATAGCTCTGTCTAGAGGACATTCCCAAACAATTGCAATGTGGTGGTTTAAAACACAAATAGGTCAAAGGGCATGCTATCAAGTTTGATGCTATGTATTATGAAATGCAATGACCTTTGGCATGCTTATGAGCCATATAGCAAGCAAGTGCATGGAAAAAGAAACAATTCAAAATTGTAAATCACAAATTTCACTTTTTCAACTTCCTCCATTTACCCATGCCTAGTGTTCTCATTTAGGTGTTTCCTTGGGTTGAGGAGAAGCTCACATAGTGTACTTTTGAATGATTGCTTGGTTGCATGTATGTATAGAACAAAATTTTGATGTTTTTGAATAAATTACTATATCCTATAGTCTTTAGGATGCATGCTTCCTATGAAACATAGCACTTGTAATGCTTTAATAGTCTCGTTCCAAATCCTTATTCCATAATTTTTTGCTCTCATGTTCAATTTTGGAATGTATACTACAACTTGAAGACAAAGTTTGCCAAATTCCATTGAGTAATGCATAAGTTATGGGTCATGCAAGATACCTATACACAAAATAGTTCTTGAACCTCACCAAAAATGGCTACACCCAAGCAAATAATGACCCTATAGTATTGTATAGGTAGCTCAAGGTTGGTTCACTGGATTTCCTATTGGTAATTTCAAGGACCGGCAATAGCAATATCTAATTTAATAGAGACATTCTAATAAGAGATCAATGAAGAGGATGTACGTACTGAACTCAATGAGTTAAATTAGAAGAAACATGAGTTCATTTAGGACTTTGTACTCAACCAGAGAGATGTGATCAATAAGCTCAATACCACTCTAAATGACAAGTCACTACAAGCTTAACTGATTAAAGATGTACACAAATTGATCTATGATCCCCGGAAATAGTCAATCCAACACTGTAAGGCACCTGCAACACAAAGAGAGAGAAAGAGAGAAAGAGAGAGAGAGAGAGAGAGAGAGAGAAAGAGAGAGAGAAGAGAGAGAGAGAGAGAGAGAGAGAGAGAGAGAGAGAGAGAGGATATTAATGTCCATGGACACAAATGAGTCAATGGGATAGCCAAAATGAGTTAATACATCTGTTTAGGGAGGGCACAAGGCATCTCCCAAGGAGTACATAAAGTGACTTCGAGTTATTATAAGGTGCCTACATTGACATCTAAAAAAGTAAGACAATAAACAACCATACATAAGCTTAAGACTGAGGGAATTTTGGTTTTATTTAGTTAAGCATGCATTAGCGTAAAATGTGTCATCATGATGAGGGCATGCCCTCACCATGGCCATTTTTCATCCTTCCAGTAGCCTTGGCTAGTTCAATTGCCTTTTGGTTCAACTAAGCTTATGTTAGTTACATTGGGGTGATTTCAACTATCCCATATATTGGTTCCTTTCAACCTATAGTAAATTTGAAGAAGCTTGATTTATATATCCCATGTGCTAAATGTAATTATGGCATGCCCTCGAGAGTGGCAAATATTATTTGTGTCATTTATTCCATCTTTATCATCTTTTAGCCAATACTAGCTATTGTTATCTTGATTTGTGCTAGAGTCTCATTGTACATATCCTCCTCATTGAACTAGCCTTTAGGAAGGCATCCTATCTCGAGGTTTAATGGTTTATGTGTCTGGTCATGTTCTGATTAATCTCAGCCCAAAGTTTAAAATTACATACTTTTATGTCCATCTCTATAAGCATTTCCTTCTTGATTGTTTGTACTTTTGTTTGAACAAGTTCCTTGGCCACAGAGACGAATTGGGGATAGGAGGAAAGGTCTTGTAGGTTTGGATAACTCACTTCCTAGCTTAGGGTTAGGGATTGGGGTTTAGCACAAAAATCAATGTTGAAGAGATCAAGAAAGGTGAGCTATGGGGGGGATTAGAGAGGAAAGTTGCAAGTGAGGAGATCATGTGGCTATTGTAAAAGGGAGCTCCTACTCCACAAGGTGGAAAGGGAGTTGTAGGGTGAGAGGGAGCTACCACTACACACAATAGGAGGGGAGGTGCAATGATAGAGGGAGCTACTATTGCACAAGGTGCTACTACATAGGAGGTAGCTATTGCTGGATGGGGGGGGGAGAGAGGGGGGGGGAGAGAGAGAGAGAGAGAGAGAGAGAGAGAGAGAGAGAGAGAGAGAGAGAACCAAAGAGGGGTGGGAGGGGGGGATGGGTCATTTACACTTCATGTAAGCATCATGCATCATGTATCATGTGTAGAGATTAAATCATATCTAACATTTCAAATAGTATGCTTCAAAACATGCATATAGAACAAATTTTAATTAGGGGCACTTGGGAACCAAAGAGGGGGGAGGGAGGGGGGGGATGGGTCATTTGTAGAGGGGGGGAATGGGTCATTTGCACTTCAATAGTATGCTTCAAAACTTGCATATACAAAAAAGTTTAATCAGGGTCATTTGGGGTTTTATTCTTAGAAGAAAGGATAACTAGTATTCCTCTTTTTTGCAATAAATCTCCACTCTTCCATTCTTGTAAGAGATATGCAATTATGCAATTCACATTATATAGGAGCTAGGTACTTTCTCAAGGGGTATAGCACCACATGAAGAGAGTGCATTTGAAGGGGTGATGAACCTTCCTTCAATAAACATATTTACTATTTGGCGGTAAGTGTTGTCTGTAAAGTGAATACCATCCCAATTTAAGAACGTATTGGGATCATTACATACAATATTCAATGGACTACAACGATTCAAAAGGTTATAAAGATTTGTTGATGATGCTTGAATAAGTGTTGTTGCACAGCATACATTGGCAATATCAACTATTCCTGATGAAGAATCCATGTCATGCTCAACAAGTCAAATAAGCCCATACTTTCAAGCATACCATAGTTTCTCTGACAAAGAATAGCTTAATAATTTTATTAAAAAAAATATTCCATTAAATGCTACAAACATGGCCTAAAAGCATAAATTTTTTTGTACATGTGCAATCCATGACTTAATTTTTCTAAAGTACATAAAATTTTCATACATACTCAAACCAAAAGTATTTTAACATGCATATCATGTTAAAATCTTTGAAGAGCCCTGAACTACCGTTTACATGACGCATATCCTTTAAGGTTTTCATACAAAATTAATAAGAATATAAAATTTTATTGAATAAGTTACCAATTAAGATAGGTGTAGTTTGGTGTCCTTGTAAATGAATGACAGCATCTCTTCACCGCAAGGCTCATATTTTTGTGGTGTCACATGGGGTCTGACGGCTCCAAGTTGTTCAAACAGAAATTTCCAAATATTACCCACATACATTTAAGCAAGCCACATTTGACCTACTATTTGCAACATTCAACTTAGTCTTCCCTTTGCAATATTCAACCTATTAGTTTCCCCCTCCACATCCATGTTAAGAACCTCTTCCCCTCCCCTCCCCACCTCGCCAAATGCTTAGTGCTTGCCTCCTCATGCTCATCTCTCTATGGATGACTTGGGACTCTGGGGGTCAAACTCTATCTTAGTATCTAGGAAAGCATCTTCTGTGAGTGTTTTAGTAGTTGGAGCCATGGACTACCTTGATGTTCCAGATGACTACCCCATTTTTTTGGAGGTATTAATCTTCATTCTATAGTTACACTAATGAGGAATTCTATGGTCTAATTGGGAGCCCCTTCTGTGGAGCAAGAGAGGAGCAGTGGAGCCCCATACTCTTTGATTTGATCATGAGAGATCAGATGTTCAAGATGGGAGTGGTTCGAATAGTAGGGGAAGGAGATGTGGATCTCACATAGGCACATGACTACCTTCTCTTAGGAAATATGTATCTTGGGTCTTGGAGTGGCAATCATCCTAAGAAAATAAAAGAGGAACTAAAGTAGTTCACACAATGGCAAGCCGATGCCCATTATGCTAGGTGTGAAGACCTCTTTTCTAATGTAGTGGGCACTAAAGGTGGGCATAGAGCCATTCATGCCTTTGGTGCACTGTCTCAGAGACATACATTATTTGCTATCAGATTTTAAGTTTCTATCAAAATTGAATATGATTGTGGTTGTTACATAGGCTTCCATGCATAGGATGGCCTTGTTTGCTACCCCTCCCTCCCCATGAGATGTAACATGGTGAGTTGGAACATGCATGGTTTTCATGATGATCAAGCATATCAATATTCCTGAAATATTTGATTCTTTGTCAATAGTTATAGAGGGTTGTCATAATATGATCAATAGACATCCTCCTAATTGAGGAGCACATGTTCTCAACTATGTTTATCAGATGACAATATTGCCCACTCTTGAAGAGAGGACTAGAAATTTGGTTCCTAGAAGTGGGAAGGAGGGGCATTTTTATTTAAGTAGCCTAAACTTTGGCCCCAACTGTATTTGATCAAGGAGAACTTATAGGAGGGCATGTAGTCTAGATTGGCTTATAGATGGGGGAATTTGTATAGGACTAGGATCTTGAATGTTTATGCCCTAACCTATCAACACCATTGACCCTCTATCTAGAGGTAGATTATGGAGAACCTTTTTGGAGGTTTGTTCTTGGATTGTTGGAGACTTTTTATTTTGGTGGCAGAGGCTCTTGGATATTTTGTATGCTTCTAAGTAGTGGGCTTCATTAGGATGTGGCTCCCAATCTGCTAGGCGGACAAACAATTGGACTTAGACTTTACAAATAGCATGGCAATTTTTTGGAGGGCAGTATAGCAAATCTAGAGGGAGTCTAAACATCCCTTGAATTGTTCTAATATGGCATTTAAGAGGCTAGGAATAGGAGGCTAGGATCAGAACTAGACCCAATTAGTTAGATTCTTGATGTTGATTGGGGAGGTCCAAGAGATCTTGGATTAGAGGGAGGCTCTTGTCTTCCATTGTATCTCATGATGTTAGATAATGAGAAACTAACGCTACTAGGTGGGCATTGACATGGTAGCGTAATACTAGATTGTACTTGTGCTAAGAGTGTGATAAATTGGAGCTCGGCCAAACTCTCCCTTGTAGGCTGGTCCCTTGTCGCCAACTAGGTCCTCTTGTCCATGCCATGCTAGTGTTTTCATAGGTTGCATGGGTTAGCTCAAGTGCATGGTGCACACTTCCCATAAGTAGGATTAGATGGTATGAGGTACACTAGACACAAGATCACCTAGAAAATGACAATCTTGACTTAGATAATAGAGGACTTGGCATCATAATCCTAGAGATGAAGGGTAGAGCCCTTTTGGCCAAGTAGGTAGTGTAAGGTCTCACCCTAAGCTCAGAGCCTCAAAAGCTCCTAGTTCAAAGTGGGCCTTAGGAACACCCCCCACATAGGAGGTCAGTGATAGTAGTCTCATTGTGGATATTCTCAGAGAGGCATCCCTCACATAGGAGGCCAATGGTAGTAGATGAGCTGGAGGAGTGGCTTACGAAGCTGGATGATTATTTCCACTTCTACCCTAAGCATGATGAGGATTGCATAATCTTTGTGGGTATGCACATGTAGGACTATGCACATACTTGGTGGCATTATATGAGGGACTTGCCTCAGAGGCCAGCCACATGGAAGGAGTTCAAGGAGTTGATGATCACCACATCACTCATACTGGAGAAATATCTGGCTGAATTCTATGCATTATTGCAGATTGGTACCATCCTAGAGTACTTACAATGATTTTGGAGACTTTCTTTGTTGATACAAGACGTATCTAAGAGAGGGAAGTTGCTACATTTCATCCAGGGATTGAATCTCTCTCAATGTTGTAGATGTTAAGCCATATGGATAAGATTACAGTGGGAAGCACATATGGGAATGCAAATGAGGTTGAGAAGAAGCCTAAGGTGATTGTTTCGCATGAAAGATGTGCCTTTAAGGGAGAACAACCAGTGAGCATACTATCCAATGCCCATCAATACACGATAATACTCAAACCACTGACTAGGTAGACTCTTCGTCAGCATATCTGCAGGGTTATCATCTGTATGAACCTTAACAAGCTCTATGTACTTGTCCTCAAGTACCTCCCTGATGAAATGGTACCTAAACTCAATGTGTTTGGTCTTTGCATGAAAGACCGGATTCCATGCTAGCTGAATAGTACTCATGGAATCACTATGCAATGTCGGTACACCTGTATGAATCCCCAATTCTCCCACTAGCCAATCAAGCCATATAGCCTCCTTGCAACCCTCTGTGGCTACAACATACTCAGCCTCTATGGTAGACAAAGCAATGCACTTCTGTGCACGAAACATCCATGACATTGCACCACTTGCAAAGGTGAACACATAACCAGAAGTGGATCTCCTACTATCCACATGCCCTGCATAGTCTGAATCTATGTACCCAAGTACATGCATGTCTCCTCTACCAAAGTAGATGCACATCTCCTTGGTACCCTTCATGTACCTCATGATGCACTTAACTGCCTCCCAATGCCTCTTTCTAGGATTAGCCATATACCGGCTAACAACTCCCATTGCAAATACAATGTCTGGTCTAGTAGCTATCATAGCATACATAAGACTCCCAACCGTTGATGCATAAGGAACCTTGGCCATCATGGCCCTCTCCTCATCTAATTTGGGACTATCTGTATGACTCAGTTTCACACATGGAGGCAATGGAGTACTCACTGCCTTCCCCCCTGCCATATTGAAATGCTGCAATACTTTTGTAACATACTCCTTCTATGAAAGCCAAAGGAGTTTCCTACTCCGATCATGCATGATGCACATACTAAGAATATGACCTACAAGTCCCAAATCCTTCATATCAAAGGCCTCATGCAACTTGGCCTTTAATGCATCTAGCTCATAAGTATTCTTGCTAGCCAATAGCATATCATCCACATATAGTGCCAGGATTATCAGGCTATTATCCTTAGCCCTTTTAGTGTAGAGGCAATGATTAATTTCACTCCTTCTAAAACCCTGGGACTAAATGAAAGCATCAAACTTCTGATACCATTCTCTAGGTGCTTGCTTAAGACCATAGAGACTCTTCTTCGGCTTTCAAACTAAATGCTCTTTGCCCTTTTCTTCAAAGTGTAAATTTCCTCATGCAAATCCCCATGCAAGAAAGCTGTATGGACATCCATCTGCATAAGCTCCATATCCTCTACTGCCACTAGTCCAAGCATGCATCTAAGTGTGGTCATCTTCACAACTGGAGAGAATATCTCATCAAAGTCCACACCCTTCTCTTGCTTGAACCCTTTAGTGACCAAACGGGCCTTGTACCTAGGCACATCATCACCTGTGACCGTCATCTTGTAGACCCATTTACATGACAATGCTTTCTTTCCATGTGGTAAAAAAACCAAGTCCCAAGTCTTATTCTTCATAAGTGAACTCATCTCTGATTTCATAGCATACTCCCACTTGCGTTGATCCTCATGCATCATAGCCTCTCTGTAGCAAGAAGGCTCCCCGCAATCAGTAAGCATCACATAGTCTACCTCTGGAACAAACCTATCAGGCGGTCTAGACACTCTAGATGATCTTCTCAAGGGCATTTCAGCTTGTTGTCCCACCTGCATATCAGCCACATTTGGCTCATCATTTCCACCAATAGCTGATCCATCATCTACCCTTGATTGTATACCTGTGGGAGTACTTGGTGGTACCATTTCTTGCATATTTGGTGCATGGACAGCTTGGTATCTATCAACATATGCAGGTGGATTCACATCCTGGAAAGTGATTCTCCTAATTTCAACATCCCTCATGGGTGCCTTATGCATCTTCTTCTCATTGAAGACTCCATCATGGCTATGTATGATCTTCTTTGCTTCTGGATCCCAAAGACGATAGCCCATCTCTCCACTTTCACCATAACCCAGAAAGATGCATTTCCTAGACTTAGGATCTAACTTCTTTCGAAGCTCTTTCGGCACATGTGCATATGCCTCACACCCAATATACACAAATGAGAGTAAGAGGGCTTCTTGCCACTCCATGCCTCTTCAGAAATACCACCATCCAAACTCTTACTAGGTGATCTATTGGTCACATGCACTGTAGTCTTCATTGCCTCAGCTCAAAAACCACCAAAAAGAATTGCATTGGAAAGCATGCATTGCAACCTTTCTTGAATGGTACGGTTCATCTTTTCTGCAATTGGATTTTGCTCTGGAGTACGAGAGAATGTGAGCTCCCTCTGAATCCCATGTGTATCACAGAAATGTTAAAAGTCATGAGAGAGATGCTCTCCACCATTGTCAGTCTGTAGGCATTTAAGCATTCTACCTAACTGATTCTCAACCAAGGCCAGCCATTTTTGAAATACCTGGAACACATCACTCTTCCGAGCTATAGTATAAGCCCACACTTTCCTAGTTGCATCATCAATGAATGTTACATAGTATTTAGCCTTGCCTAATGACCGTGTAGGCATGGGACCACATACGTCTGAATGCACCAAATCAAGCTTTTCAAACTCTTTCTTCCCCCTTCTTTTATGGGCTGATTTAGTCTGCTTCCCAT
Source organism: Dipteris shenzhenensis (assembly GCF_047967505.1). NCBI lineage: Eukaryota > Viridiplantae > Streptophyta > Polypodiopsida > Gleicheniales > Dipteridaceae > Dipteris > Dipteris shenzhenensis. Next base: position 15,923,212 of record NC_141603.1, on the reverse strand, counting down.
AGACACAGTGCTCACAAAATTCAAAATCAGAGAAACTCAAATGCGATGCATAACCCAAATGACATAAGCATTTCATTCCATTCTGGCTCATGTGCACCAAACTGCAATGCCACAAAGAAGTGCTTGGCTGCTCGGTTATTGCAACAACATTATCAAATACCCCTGATACATGTAAGGGATACAAAGTCCCACACTTGACACCCCTGGCCAAAAGCATAGAACCCTTCTGAATTTTTCCAACTCTGAAAGCCAAAAGTGGTGTGAAAACTAGCATCATCTAGCTGACACACTGAAATAAGACTCTTGGTCAACTTAGGCACATGTCTCACATGTTTCAAAACAAATGCAGACCCATTTGCAAAAGAAAACTTTATGTCACCTACTCCCACTATGTCACATGCATACTCATTTCCAAGATGCACACAACCTGTCTTTCCACTATTATAAGTGGAGAACCATTTCCTATGGGGAGTAACATGGAATGAAGCACTAGAATCCAAAATCCAATCCTGGGAATATGCATCATCTGAAGTGGTAAGCAACTCTGCAGATAAACTAGACATGAAGAGAACGTCACTGTCACTATGATGTGTGACTGCATTGATCTCCTCGATCTTCACTTTTCCTTTGTCCTCGCTTGGACTCTCTTCCTTCTAATTTGTACCCCAATTTGCATTCTTTTTCTTATCCTTTTGCTCTCTTTTCAGCTTGTAGCAATCCTTTTTCATATGGCCCTTCTTGCCACAATGGTAACACTCAATGTTCCGTGCCCTGGATTTGCTACGAGACTTCCCTCTTTCTTGGGACTTCTCCCTGAACTGTGATCTGCCCCTTTGCACATTTATGGCTGCATCCTGCTTGTTGTCATCCACAGACTTCTGTCTAATCTCCTCGGCCAACAAGCTACCCATAAGCTCATCAAATTTCAGTACTCCACCAGGTGTAGAGTTATTGACAGCTGTACGGAAGGTATCCCATGAGGATGGCAATGAACATAAGAGAAATATTGCCTTAGTCTCTGCATCAAAATTCATCTTCTGAGCCTGAAGCTGGCTGAAAATAATATTGAATTCATTCAAGTGAGAAGCAATGGAGACCCCTTCCTTCATCTGCAGCTCAAACAACCTCTTCATGAGGTAAACTTTATTAGAGGCAGTTTCCTTCTCATAAGTGGCACACAGTTTCTTCCACAAATCTTCCGTAGTCTGCTCATTTACTACTGTGAAATAAACTGACTCTGCAAGATGAAGTCTAATAGTAGACTTTGCTAATGCATCCAAATCATTTCAATCATTCTCAGACATATTTGCAGGCTTAGCTTCAATCCTTGCCAAGGGTTTAATCTGCTTCTTTTGAATAAGCACATCCCTTATCTGTTCTTTCCACAAAGAAAAGTTTGTCCCATCAAACTTTTTAATGTTGAAAAACTCCTTTTCAGACATGGAAGAGGATGCCATGATGCAAATAAAGCAAAATCCCAAATGCTAGTGCCTATAAGAGAGAATCACACCAAATACTAGGTGCACCCCAATGTGTATGCCACAATAGACTGAAATATCACCAAAACTCAAAGCTCAAAGAATCAAAAGATGCAACTGACTCATGTGCATGTACTATGCATCCATATGAGCAAATCTGGCCCAAAAGAAAATGCCAGCTACAATGGCAATCCAAAATGCCAATAGGTGCCAAATGGCTCAAGCATAAACACCATCCATGGGCATATGCATTAATAATATCTCATCCAAGAGAGCATAACACTATTAGTGCATCACCTACAATGTGTCAAAGCTATCCCTCAGCACAAAATAGCATCCATGTGCAAAGCGTCCATAAAAATAGCATCCCACAAGGCAATGTGGGCCTATTAGCGCATCCAATAAGGATTGCAATGCATCCAAATGGCCTATAAATCATCCATTGCAACCCAATGCACACCACGAATGAGCGCACATGGCTCAAACTGCAACCAGAGTGATCTGCATAAGGTATGCTCAAGAAATCATGGTCCCATGAAAAAGATCGCTACTGAAAATAGAACTTGAGATGCCTCAAAACATGGGCGCCATTGCATAATTGGACTCAGCAAGAAAATCTGCAAATATCTCTCTTCTGCCGGAACTCCAAAATCCCAACCGATGAGTGAGAAATGGGAGTCAACACTTATCCACTGCCATGTGGCATAAATCTAAGGTTTCAAAACCATAGAATGAAAAATGCATAACAGAGAGACGAAATCGATTACACAGAGATCATAACTCTAAAAATACTCCACCAAATCGAGCAAGAACTGACAGGTAGGGGTTTTTGGATGTTCGGAATGCAATGGGAGAGACGGTCCATGAAGAGATGTTGATCATGCCATAGTGCTTGACCCTAGTAGCAAGCCAATTAATAAGGCTCAGTATCGGCTCTTGAAGGTAAAACGAGAAGAAGTGGCCACACAGGTGTGAGAATTCCTTGAGAAAAACTTCATCTCTCATAGCACTTCTCCTTTTGCATCCCCAGTGCTCCTAGTGAAGAAGAAAGATGGTTCATACCACATGTGCATTGACTATAGAGACTTGAATAAGCCTACTACTATCTAACAAGGGTCTACAATCTTGGGGATAGTTGTGCCATAGTAATAACTTCATATGGAAAACTATGCTTGAAATTAGAAGGGAATTCAGACTTATGAATCATGATGCGCTGTTGGTAACTAATAGAGTAGCTCTTGGGAAGGAGACATACAGTGGAAGGGGCGAGCAGTTCTTATTTATGCCTTAGAGTTTACTTGGATCCTTTCCCCTCACTTGCTTCATGTGCCCACTCCGTATGAGGATACAAGAGACATGATCCTGATTCTAAATGCTAGATGGAATACCTCTGCTCAGTGCTAGAAGTGGATTTTTTTTGCATTTGGTCAAAATCTATCCTCAAGAAGATGTCAACACTGCTCTCTCTTATCATGCATACAGTGGTGTGGACCAACTAAGTCCGCCAGAAAAGTCTAGAAAATGGTATAGATGCAGCTAAGAGAGCCAGTGAATTGGAAAGCCATACTTTTTGGGGTTGCAGCAAAAGTCAAACATTCCCACTGGGCACTTGTTTGGGCACACATCTTGTGGTTTATTTGGATTTCCAAAAATAATTATCAATTTAACCTGAATGTTACTAATGTAGCAAATTTTTTTGCTGAATGGATAGCAGGCCTCCTGGATCTAAGACATTGACCTGGAACGGTTCTTTTCGGAGATACGCGATCATGAATAGGAGCACCCCAAGTTATTCAATCAAGAATTCTAGTTCAAAGGAACCATCTACTACAAGTCTGGGTCAGACTCAAATTGATCTATTTTCTTGTTGCTACTTACCTTGTTGTCAGACTCTGGAAAAGCATTACTGCTTTTAAGACTGTGTTTTTTGACATGATTGTATATCTTCTAAATAGTATATGGACTCAAGGGTGCTCAATTTTTCACTAAGATTGATTTGAGGTTAGGCTACCATCAAATGAGAATGAGAGAAGGAGATGAGCACAAGACAACCTTTGACACAGAAAGAGGTTTATATGAGCTCAAAGTTATGCCTTTTGGATTGACCCATGCATTGGCTACTTTCCAAGCACTCATGAATAAGATTTTGCAGCCTCTTCTTTACAAATATGTGTTGGTTTTTGTTATGACACCCTCATTTATAGCAAGGACAAGCAGGAACATATCGAACATGTCAAACAAGTCCTAGAAATCTTAAAGCCAGCAAATGCACTTTCATGGTGGAAGAGGTTGAATATCTTGGCCACATTGTGAGCAATTCACGTGGATCCAACCAAGGTAAAATGCATAAGGGACTGGCCATAGCCGCAAAATCCCACCCTACTCAGAGGCTTTTTGGGTCTGACTTCTTTCCATGGGAGATTTATTAAACATTTTGCCAAGAGGGCAGCCCCTCTCACTGAATCGTTGAAAAAGGATGCTTTCAATGGCCAAGAGAATCACAAATTAGTTTTGAGGACCTCAAACATGCCTTGAGTAATGCACCTATATTAGTGCGCCCTGATTTTTCATGCCCTTTCATTGTAGAGATGGATGCAAGTGGCAAACGCCTGGGGGCTTGACTGAGATAGCAACATGGAGTTATAGCTTTTGAGAGTAGAAAATTTACGGTCACCAAGGAATTGGACTATCATATTTATGATCAAGAAATGCTGGCCATACTACATGCTTTCGAGAAATGACACCACTACATGTACGGTAGCAGGATTAAGGTTATGACAGATCATAGGACGCTCAAGTACTTCCTTACGGAGCACAATTTGTCCATGAAGCATAAGAGGTGGTTGGTTGTAGTCCAGTCCTATGATTTTGATAGTGAGTACAGGAAAGGGAAAGAAAATGTGGTTGCCGATGCTTTGTGTATAATGTGGGCTTGGATGGGCTTGGAGTCTATCTACCATTTCCACCATCTATCAAGATTGGATTCATGGGATTTAGGAAGAGTATATGCAGGATTCAATGGTAGCTCCCATACTTTTGGAGTTACAGGAGCCTTCAAACCAAGGGCATGCTGAATTTAAGCTTCATAATGGGCTATTGTACTGCAAGGACATAATTTATCTTGTGCCATATTCAAAGTATAAATGGCTAGTTTTCCATGAAATGCACTCATCTCCTATAGTAGGACATGCTGGTATCAATAAGACATATGAAACAATCAAACAAAGTTTTAGTCTGGGATGGCATGTGGTGGGATGTGGTTAAAATATGTCACTGAATGCTTGCCTTGCCAATAGAATAAGGTGGATAGCCAACTATCCGCCACCATAGGTCTCTTACAGCCTCTCCCTATTCCACAAGGAAAATGGATTCATACCACTATGGATTTCATCACAAGGTTGCCTTCTACAAAGAAGAGATGGGATATCATTTATGTGGTGGTGAACACAATGACAAAATAGGCTCATTTCATACCCACTAAGACCCAGTATTCAACATCAGAGGTTGCTTATCAATTTATTGAGCATGCCATTTAAGCATCATGGCTTCCCTCAGGAAATTGTGAGTGACAGAGATGCAAAGTTTATGGGTCACTTTTGGCAAGAGTTATTCACAGTGATGGGTACTCTCCTCACACCTAGCACTGCTTTACCAACCAAAGATGGATGGACAGTCAGAGAGGGTGAACAAATGCGTGGAGGAACACTTGAGGCACTTTTGTCATGATACATAGAAGTCCTAGGATAAGTGGTTGGATTTGGTTGAATTTTTTCAAACACCTTTTGATCGGCATGAGTCCTTTTGAGGCAATGTATGGATGCAAGGTTGGGTTGCCGCCTTTAATGGCAGACATAGCTATGGAAAATCAACAAGCAAGGAGTGACTTGGAAAGAATGGATGCCCTTCTGCAATTGGCTAAGAAGAATATGCAAGATGCCCAAGGCAAGCATAAGAAGTATGTGGATGAATGCAGGAGGTATCTGTCTTTTGAAGGAGCACATTATGTGCATTTATGCCTCCTTAAGTATTACAGTCCCTACAAGATCATCCACAAAGTTGAAGAGCTAGCATATGAGTTGGAGCTACCCAGTACCTCCAAGATTCACAATGTTTTCCATGTGTCCTTATTGAAGCCACATGCAGGACAGCATGTCTAAGTTCTTCCTGTGCTATTACCTATGGATGAGAAGGGCCACATTCAAGTCACATCCTCTATGCCCCGGAGCGCATTGTGGGTTTCAGAGACCATGTGCTCATAAACAAGATCTACGTAGAGTATCTTATCAAACGGCAAGGTCAACTTGAGGGGAAAATTTATGGCAGCTAGAAAGCATTGTCTAGGACTACCCCTATCTCCTTCCAGGCTGATTAGTGATTGTTGTTTGCTGCATTGTTTGGACAGCTAGGATGTGAAATTTTGTGGGCAAAATTCTCTAGGAAGGGATGGCTATAATGAAGGGAGGAAATGGGCTAATTTAGAGGCCCCTTAGAGGGATATTAGGTGGGACATGTGGAGGGACTATATAAGTCTCCATCCACCACACGTAGCACCTTTTGATGTGACATCTAATCCTATCTACTCCCTCCTCCTTCCTCCTACATGGTGCCTACTCTCTCCCAATCTCTCTCTATCTCTATCTTCCCCTCACTCTTCCTCTCCCTCTACCCCTTCCTCTCCTTCTCCCCCTTTCTCCCTCTCCCTCCTACCAATTCTACTCCTTTCTCTAATCTACCCTTCCTCCTTTTATTGCACACACACTCAGGGCGTTAACCAATCAAGTTGTTGGATAGTTTATCACAAGATACTACCATCAAAGTCTAGAATAGCACTACTGTGAAAGCACCTGCAGGCTTCCACTCCCATGAGTGCATAGTGACTCCGACCAATACACAAGTAGCCAATTATTGCCACCTCACATACAACTACATCCAGAGCGCACACACGGGTTGCCACTTCCTGTGGTTAATAGATCTAGCAATTGCTATGAATAGAATAGACAATTTTTCTTAAATTATGCTAGTACACATCGTCGTTGCACAATCCCATGCAGTCGCCCTACCATTGTTGGCAGTGAACCACATCCTTCCATATGCCAAATCAGCACTGAGCATGGAGGATACCATCTCCCTTACCTCCTATCCACACATCAATCTCTCAAGCCTTAAAAAGCTGGTAGTACTTTGAGAGGGCCTTCACAGTTCATTATATACCCCTCAATTATGCACATGTCACCTATGTATGACCCCTCAATATCCAATTAATCCATATGCTCCAAGATCCCACCAGGGGGGGTAGGACCACAAGAAAAGGCCCCAACGGCCCACAATTTCCAACACCTTTTTGTCCCATACTTTTCCTCAAAATCAATGAGCTCTTGCGGTTAATGGTTTTATGCAAAGAACACTTTGTGAAGCATTTTAGGGATGGAAAATGACATAAAATCCAAAGTTTACCAAACATTATGATACAATGGGGAAATAAATTTTCGCATATAAAATCTATTTTCACCTTGTCATTAGGCTTTTAGTAGATACCATGGACACCATGCCAAAGCCAAGTGAGAAAAAGGTTTTTATGGTAAAACTCAATTCTCTATGTTAAATATTAGAATCTTCTTAGAATGTTTCCGTCAAATGCTTCGCCAAGTCTTTTTCCCACAAAACTATTGGTCTTAAGAGCTCCATGGTTTTGAAGGGAAACAAGGCACTATGGCCCTTCTTCTTTAATAAAAGGAAGAGTACTTGAGGAAGTAGTTTCTAATAGAGTTACCTTGACTAGAAATAAAGGAAAACAAACATTGGCCTAGAGTAGCTAAAAAATATCTGGAAGTTAACTTTCCATAGACCCTTAAGAGGGCCAAAAATGAAAAAAAAGTATGGGGGACAACATGGCACCTTGGCAATAAATTTCTCATTTGCCACAAAGATGCCACAATGTGATAAGGCCTCAAGTCTCCCCTGTAGAGGGGTGCTCTCTTGTTTTCTCCCCCCACTCTCTGAGACACACAGACATTGTGGCATCTAGGAGGGGCACAACTGCTACTGGCCAATGCTAGGCACAACTGCTAATGGCCGATGCTAGGCAAGCACTAGGGGTCTTCCTAATCGAGCAGAGGCAGCCAGCTCAAGCGGGTGAAAACCCAACAACCAGCTGCTCCATGGGCTTTGGCAAAATCAAGTCTAAGTGTTAGAGTTCATGGACAGTTTTTTTTGTTCTTTGAGTTGTACTGGACGGCCTATAGTCCCCGACCCGGAGCTGACTCTCGGTTTTGAACTCGGAAGTGGCACATACACGTACACCCACACGTTACGCTTAGCCGCTCCCCTGGTGCATGGACGCATTGCACAGCTACTCTACAAGCCTGTCAGCGTGTGCTAGCAAGTTTACCCTTCACAGACAAGGATGAAAGATCAGCTTACCGTATCGATCCGGAACTGTCAAGATCTCATCGAAAGCCGAGTAGAGATCCAGGAAGACGAAGCTCGTATCTGTCAACGTCTGTCTTAGCTTGTCGGTTAGAGCTCCCAGCGAAGCCGTGTAGTTGAGAGCTACTTCATTCAGCCATCCTACGCACTGTCTGTCATCAAGCACAGTATTACTGCGATAATACTTCGCCATCGGGCTGCATCCAAGGAGACCGATACCGCTGATAATAAAGTTGCGCGCGCCGTGGTCGTGTAGAAGCTTTTGACATGGAAGGATCAAAGAGCAAGTTAGCCATTGTGCGTATAACATTAATGGGAATTCTTCGGATCTATGTACAAATAGTGAGCAAGACTGTAACAAACCTGAATAGCCTCAGTGACCTGTTCGAGTATAAGTGGTATCACGTTCAGGGTTCTCTCGTATGTCGATCCGGCCAGGAAAAAGTTGGCTATGTCATTTCCACCAGTCAAGATGAAATAAGCAGCCTGCCTTAAGGACGTTGCACTGGGGAACGTGGTTACGCCCTGCACACCTGATCAGTGGCCTCTACCCATCAGCGATTTTCTGCTGTCTTGTACAAGTTAAAGAAGCTAGCAGACTTGAGTCGGAAACGTTTTTCTCAGAGGGCACTCAAAAGAATTAAGGCGGCATCTCCGCACAAGCTGAAGCCGATTGAAATGCCTCACCTGCTTCAACGCTTTGGAGCACGGTCAGATGCCATTCTAGCTGAACTTGGAGTGAGTATTGGGTAAAAGGACTGGTTCCCATCGCGACAGAGGTAGAGTAGTTTAGAGTTGTTGCGCTTCCAACAGCATAGTTCACTCCGTGAGAAAAATCCGTTCCCACGAAATTCAAGTAGGGATGTAAGAACGGAATACCCAGCGATTGCACTGCAAACACATCGATTCAAATTAAGAGATAAATACCAGCTCTCGCAGCTCCTCATGAAGAGCAATTTCTATCGACAGTATTCCAAACACACGCAGCTAGCGTGGGCGTTGCATTGCGACTTGCCAAGGCAGTCGATGATCAAGCGGCCATCGGAGAAGCGGTTGGCACCGCGCTTGAAGTAGGTGATACCATAGGGGAGCTGGGAGGGAGCGATGAAGGCAGGGTTGCGGGTTCGGATGAGGTTGCCGGTATCAGTGAGGGAGTCACCGAAGGCAAAGAAGACGGAAGGGCAGGTGGGTGGAAGGTGAGCAGGGATGGAAGGAAGGAAGCAGAGGAGGAGAAGTGGGAGAGCGAGGGTATGGCAAATCGAAGAGGAGGAGTGTCTCGCCATGGCGAGCTTGGCTGTCTAAGTCTAACAATGAGAGTAGTTTCTCTACAAGTACATATATCAGGATTCAGGCGTTTGCTCTGCATGTTTACACTACATGGGCTACAGTACGTTAATAATTGTTCGACCTCTTGTCTATAGTACGTTACAACTAGGGCAAGAAGCTCGTGCATACGTCTGTCTATGAACTGTTCGAGATGACTTCAATGCGCCCACATCAAATTTGAGGCAAATAAAAAATTCTGCAGCAGCCCTCAAATTTGAAGGCTGCAACACCCTTCAAAGGGGTTTTTAGCCTTCCCCAAGAAGGGAAATAGAGAGATCAACCTTCAAAAGAAGGACCCCTTTGGGAAAAATTACAAAGGAAATGCCACGTCACCCTTCAAAAGTAACTTACAAGAAGGATAACTCTTAAATTGCCCTTCAAAATGAAATTCTAGGCTACCCTTCAAATTTGAGGGCTGTTCTGCATGACATTTATATGAGGATTGTCTTTGTGCCAGATGTATATAGTACAAAATTGTTGCGGATCTATGGCATTGAGCTCGTGCATGTAGTGCATCATTAATTGTTGCAGCACTTGGATCTATTTGAATCTATGGCAAGAAGCTCGTGCATAAGTCTACTAAATGTTCGTCAAGGACCTTCACCTTCACCCCATTCACTTTTGGAGTGTCATTCTCACAATGTGTCCTAGTCAAGTTTGGGACAAGTGGCTGCCCCGCCCAACTCCTCGCCCTCCCGGCCTACCCCAGCCTTCCCCGACTTGCTCCCTAACTTCTCTTGCTTCGATGAAGCGAGAGCAATTTTTTTTAACCAAGGAAGTTCGATAGTGACCTCAGATATAACGGTAGAAGATAGAGCCTTTTCAATTCTAGGCAGCATTTCTTCATCATGACGCACATTCACATCATCGTTGGAAATGATTTTATAGATCATAGTTTGAGAGAGAGAGAGAGAGAGAGAGAGAGAGAGAGAGAGAGAGGGAGGGAGGGAGGGGGGGGGAAGAGGGGGATGAAGGGGGGGGAGGGAAGGAAAATAAAATATAGATAAATATAGAAAATAAAAAAACTATCTATATATATTTATATATTTTTTAATATTTATACTATTGTATATTGTGTGTGTACATGTGTGTGTGTGTGTGTAAATATATATATATATATATATATATATAGAGAGAGAGAGAGAGAGAGAGAGAGAGAGAGAGAGAGAAAGAGAGAGAGAGAGAGAGAATATAACGAATTGTGTGTGCAAATGTGGAATTCAAAGAGTTGCCCTTTTATAAGTTGGGGATAGGCATACAAAAATGAGAATCTCACAGGTGCTAGGAGATCCTTGCAATGCTTGCTACCATCGTTTGTTGGAAATCTCAGTAGCATCATGTATATTGTAAGTGTTCTCGGGTCATTTTTTGCTTGGGTGTAGCCATTTTTGGTGAGGTTTAGGAACTTTTCTGTATATAGGTATTTGCATCTCATAACTTATGCATTGCTCAATGGAATTCGACAACTGTCTTCAAGTTATAGTACACATTCCAAACTTGAACATGAGAGCAAAAATTATGGAATAAGGATTTGAAACAAGACCATTAAAGCATGACAAGTGCTATGTTGCATGTGAAGCATGCATCCTGAAGACTATAGGATATAGCAATTTATTCAAAATGATCAAAATTTTGTTCTATACATACATGCAACTAAGTAATCATTCAAAAGTACACTACATGAGCTTCTCCTCAACCCAAGGACACACCTAAATGAGAATATTATGCATGGGTTAATGGGCCTCCAATATCCCTCCAATGTTGTGCTAAAGTGATATATACCCATTTGAGGGCACGCTCCATAACTTATTTTTAATTTGTTGAAAGCCAAAATGGATGGAAATTTTGAAATCCAAACTATTGGGAGTAGTGCATGGTGGTCTTAAAACATTGATAGTTGTTGGTATTGGTATCTAGATTCACCCTAAAATGGAAGAAGTTGGAAAAGTGCAATTTGTGCATGTGAAAAGATATTTTAATAAATCCAACACTATTTACAATTTCGAATTGTCTCTTTATCCATGAACTTGCTTGCTATATGGCTCCTAAGCATGCCAAAGTTCATTGCATTTAATAATATGTAGCATCAAACTCGATAGCGTGCTCTTTGGCCTATTTGTGTTTTGAAGCATTTTAGAACACTTTGCACTTGTTTGGCATCTTTCTGCTGATGTGTATCGCCGGAGGGGGGAAAACCGATGGCTGAAATTTCGCTACTCCTATGAATTTCAAATTTTCATGCCTCCCACCCATCAAATCTTGGAAGATTAAGTACTTGTAATTTGTCCCCACCCTACAAACCCCACGCACCTCCTCAGGGGGGTCACTCATTATATGTAACCCTATCATGTGAGTTCAACAGAAGGATGTTTTTAATATCTAAATTTAACAAAAGTTAATTTACATAACGGAGTATTTAAAACAAATTTCATAAAAATTTACAGATTTGTATAGAAAAAGGATACATTTTATTAATAAAAATTTTACAGATAAGGGATTTTAGAAATATGCCTTGAATGCATGTGATATAGAGGGTTTATACATAGTGACTCCCCTGAGTGCACCTCGATGTGACCTTGCACAGACTTTGGTTTGCCATTGTCTTCTTTCGAGTAAGTTGTCTTCACTCTTTGCTTGCCTCACTAGCTAGCTTCTCTGGGTCTATTCTGGACTGATCGTCGCCATGGCATCAATGGAACATGCAGCTCACCATGGCTTGCAAGAGAAGCAGACAGAGGCTGTGAGACAGGAAAACTAAAAAGCCAGATCAAGGCATAAGAAACAGAGTGCGGGACGAGGAAAGTGCTGGCACAGTATTGAATTGGCAATGGAAGACACTTTTGCAACATCTGCAAAGGGAGAAACAAGGAGAAGAAAGAAGACTCCTTGCAGAGCATCAGTACGAAGCGGTTGTAGATGCACACATTCGATCATTACCATCAGAGCGAAGAACACGAGCTGTGGTGTCACGATTGGTGGGAGCATTCGAGGCAGCAACATCAGGCCATTCAAGTGATTACCAATCTCGAGTCTTCTTAAGATTTAGCCTGCACCCTAAAATTCGTAGAGTAACAATCCTGCCAACACCTCGAGAGATGCGCGCCCAAGAGGCAATGCTCTCTAACCTGAGAAACAGCCTACAGAAAGATAAAGGGGTGCACAGCTTAGATCAACTAGCTGCAAAGAGGGCAATATTAGCTATGTTGACCAGTGTCCCCTGAAACAAAGGATATACGGCTTGGGTGCACAACATCGAAGATGTTGTCAATCAGAAGGACCAACGTGGCTCCAACGATTAAATGTAGAAAACAAGAAAAGCATGATCATTTCGATCCGAGAAGTCTGTGGGCTTCAACAGAATGCAAGAAAAGGAGAGATAACCTAAGTGTGGAAGTCATTGCTATAGTGGTAACGTTTTGGCACGAAAATATGAGAGTTTCTCCAAATATAAAGGACATCTGTAAGAAGCGGACGGGATGCAAGGTGTTTGAGGAGCACATCATACACATGCTAGATACAATGCAGGTCAGTGGTGCCTAAACCAGCCCGGTGGTTATTTGTGATCGATCTTTGGGATAGTTTACTTGTTTCCTTTCTTAAACCACGCTTGGAATAAATGTGATTGTCTTAAACTAGCCCGGTGGTTAGAACATCATGCAACTGTAGGCTGGTTTAGCTCAATCGCCAGTTATATGATTGTCTTAAACCAGCATGGTTGAATAGACATTAGTTGTTGTCCAGCTCGGTGGTTTAACAGCAATATATTTCGTAATATATTGTTATTTTACTAAACCAGCCTGGTGGCTAAAACATCATGCAACCGTGGCTACTTAAGCTCAATTACCAGTTATGTGATTGTCATGAACCAGTGTGGTTAAACAGACATTAGTTATTGACCAACCCGGTGGTTGAAATTATTGTGTTTCTTAGTACTTAAATTTGTTAAATTTAATTTCCTGCTAGTTGGGTCATATATCACTATTAAATTGTGAAATTCAAAAAATCAAAAGCAATATACTGTTATTTTCTAATGGTGAAATTCAAAAATGAAAAGCAATATACTTGTTATTGTCTAATATGTGAAGTTGAGACTGTCAGGCTAAACCATCTTGGTGGTTGAAATTGTGATAGTGTCCTAAACCATCCCGGTGGTTGAAATTTTGACTGTCCTAAACGTGTCCTAAACTAGCCAGGTGGTTGACGATCCTAAACGTGTCCTAAACTAGCCCGGTGATTAAAATTATGACTATCCGAAACTAGCGCAGTGGTTGAAAATTGTTTTGCTTCATTATATACTTTAATTAGATTGTGTTTTGTATTCTTTTAGTAGTAGCAAAAAGGGGGCTCATTGTTATGTTATTCCTGCATATTGGGTCAGCAGACGGAGTTGTATCTCAAGTTTATGGATTAAAATCTAGACATTTCATTTGGGCAGAGGAGCTTTGAGCATTGTAAGCCCTGGTATGTCAGGAAACTCAAAGACAAGAATGTTTGTTGTTGTAAAACACACATAGACTTTGACCTGGCCCAGCAAGCTATGAATGACTTGAGAACTGGTCGTGTTGGACCATTACTCCATGGGGATCAATGTCCATGCCACCCCAATGGATGCGTAGTCTGTAGGCCGCCTGGATCCTCATCATTTGTTGCAAGGGAGGGCAAGTTTTGTAGCCTCAGGTCTCTGTGGGAGCCATTAGTTTGTCCAAAGGGAGACAATGAGTGGTGGCACAAGATTGAATGCATTCGCGGCACATGCAAGCATTATGAAGTAGAAGACATTCAATGTATGTTCAAATGAAATGAGGAAAGACAACCATGTTGCTCTAAAATGGAGGAGATTTAAAAAGGTCAATGTTGATGGATCTGATAAAAAGAGATGGCTACTGTCATATAAGAGCACCCAGCCAAGGGAGGTTGTAGGTCACGTGGTTCAATCCATCCCAAAATATGTGCTTCATAATTTCATGGCTAGCTGGTGGCAGGATAAGCAGTTCAGGACGTGCCTTGCCAATTTACCTGTGACACTATTCTATCTATCATAGATTTTGTAAAAAATTAATCTTTTCAAGAACAAGATGAGATCTACAAAGTGCTCATTGATACAACACTTGAGCAGATAACAATTCTTGTTCATATCACGTACAATCATTTGCTTGATTCTTCCATGCCTGATGCCAATCTTCTTGTGCTGACTCATAGGACTCCAAGTCAATGCAATGCACGTACCATTTCTACATTTCAGATGATAGAAAACATGATACCTTATTTGTGCAACGTGCTTTTCTACTGCATTGGGAATGGCTGCAAAAGAAAAATACCCATGCAGAAAATATAAAACAACATTGGGTGCGGTTAGATGGTGATGCCTCTCAATTCAAATCAGCTTGTGGATTCTACTTCATCTCAACGTTCAAATCCCTGACCTATCTAGACATGATGTGGAATTTCTTTGGGTCTAGCCATGACAAGAGTGAACATGATGGATGCGGTGCTATTTTTAAACACCAATTAGCATGGCCTCAAGAGAAACTCAATGATGCCCATGATGTTGTGACATAGCTTACAGCCAACCTCTCCATAGGCATGCATTTAACATACAGTAAACAAAGCCTTAAGAATATTATAGTACGCAAAGTGTTCCATGAAGTGAAAGTGGATGAAGTGCAAAGAAGAAGTCGGCACAATTTCAAGAAAATTAGAGTTCGTGGTTTGCACAACATATGGAGCTTTTCAAACAAGAAAACTTTCTTATTTCTGCAATGCATGCTTCATAGGAGATCATGACGATTGCAAGAACATTGTAACTATGAAGACTTGGGAGAGAGTTCAAGTTTTCCCTCTATGTTCAGATGGAGTCACAAACAATGGAGAGCGCCACAGTTTGGGAAGAGTTTCGATGGCCTCATTCACTGTCTGGAAGAAGGGGATAACTTTGTAGTTGTCGTAGATTCTGGGGAGAACGAGGAAGATGTCCCATACTTTCTATTGCAGTGCACAAAACCTAAAGTACAAGGTTGAGGAAACATTTAAGGATAATTGGAAAACAACCTATGAGAAGTGGGATATAGTAGTTGGAGCTTTTTGGTACAAAAAAACATCCAAGAGAGGCCGCAATTATGAACTACTACATAAGAGTCCACAAACATGTGTGTACTCTCATCTAGTAAGAGCCATTAAGTTCCAGATACAACTTGTGCCACAATGAAAGAAGGGTAAGAGTGTTTTCAAATCGGATTTAGACACGCATGAGCACATCTTGGGGTATCTTGGAGTGGTGGACGAGGATGACTGAGATAGTACTCAAAAAATATATGTAGTTTTATTGCAAGGAAACAATCTGTCCACTTGTCCTACAAAATGGAATTTGTATTTGAGACCATGCTTCTTTTTAGTATATCCCAAAGAACCACCGTGCTGGTTTTATTAAATTATTTTCGTAAATATGGTAACTACCATGCTTGTTTGAGTATATCCCAAAAACCACCGTGCTGGTTTCCAGTAACAATTGCACGCATCCTACAAATCCAATCATCTTGTAATAATAGAAGCAAACCACTGCACTGATGGGTATTAATATCCTAGTACAAACCAACCACCATGCTAGCGATAACTTATCCTACACTACTACCATACTATCCCTACACTACTACCATGCTATCCTAAAATTTGTTGCACAGTGCTATACTTAAACAGTGTCCTTTAGACTATTTATCGTTTCATTAACCGCCGTCAGATTTCATCCCATGCTTATTTTTAGTATATCCCAACAACCACTGCGCTGGTTTCCCATAACGAATCCATACATCCTATAGAGACCGTTTATCTTGTAATAATAGAGGCAAACCATCGCGCCGGGTGGCTGTTAATATCCTAGTGCAACCAACCACCATGCTCGCGATAACTTATCATGCACTAATCCTACACTACTACCATGCTATCCCTACACTACTCCCGTCCTATCCTAAAATTTGTTACACAATGCTATACTAAATTAGTGCCCTTTAGACTGTTTATCATTTTGTTAACCGTCACATTTCATCCCATCCTTGTTTTTAGTATATCCCACAACCACCGCGCTGGTTTCCCATAACGAATCCACACATCCTACAAATCCATTCATCTTGTAATAATAGAAGCAAACCAATGCGCTGGTGGCTGTAAATATCCTAGTGCAACCAACCATCATGTTGGCGATAACTTATCATGCATTACTACCGTGTTATCCCTACACTACTACCGTGCTATCTCAAAATTTGTTGCATAGTGCTAGTGCCCTTTAGACTGATTATTGTTAACCATCAGATTTCAACCACCGGGCTACTTAAGTACTGACATGGAAGGAGGTTGATACAAAATCGAGTATTACGAGTATCATGAGAAAGTCCACAAGTCTAAGAAATGTCTGCAAGATATTTATTGTTTCAAAATACAACATTTTGCTTTTTCAATGAAATTTCAAATTACCAGTCACTGGGCTCGCATGCTCAGTAGAGAACTAGAGTGCATGGTAATGAGTGATTAGAACTTCATGACTTACCTTTGTGGAAATTACTGCCCGGTGGTGGTGGCTCTCATCAGCCACGTTTGTCGTGGCTAAGATTCTACCAGGCTATTAACGGGCTGGAAGTTAATTACCAGCCACCGGCGTGGCACCACATGGCATCTTCTTTATGATTACCAGCCCATCTGGGGTGGCGCCTAAGATACGGTGGCTTCCAATTAATATGGATGAAACCCCATGCTCCAACCACCATGATGGCTCGAACTTTATAATATATATAAGATCCATGGCTTTGGCATTTTACTACATTGCTCTCATCCGCCCCTGCTCTACTACTTTACTCCACACGCTTTGCTACTTTGATCCACACCCCTCCTTTAGCTCTTTTTCGCCCCTCCTCTACTTTGGTCCACACTCCCTCCTCGAACTCTCGTCACTCATCTGCTCCCCTGCTGCTCACCCACTCATCTTCAGCATGCCTACTACCACCCCCCCTCGACACTCTGTGATCCCAATGTTATCTGCCTTCTCATATTAGGTGATTGCACTGCACTCACCTAGAGTAGAAATGCTAGCACTAGTGGAGACCCTTCGTTCCCATAGTCGATTCCCCACAAATCTGCATGTCACCACCTTAGATGACATGCTCACAGGGGGACTCTTTATGGCTGTGCTGTATGGGTTTCCCCTAGATGTCAACGAAGACCTCAATATTTTTAGAGGAGAGTACTCTCGACTTGTTAGGGGGGCCGTAATCTGAGTCTTGGCAATGTGCATGGTCTCTCCAAGGATGAAACAAAATAGAAAAGAAAATTGGGAAGTGGAAGGAATGGCTTGTTTCCACCCACCTCCTTGATGTCTTCATCTTTGCAAGTAACAGAATGAAGGGGAGCCTAAAAGCAAACATATAAGCAATGTGGCCAGATGAAGCGGATGAAATAGCAAATGTGGGAAGCCAAAAGGTGGACAAAAGAGGGCATGGGCGTTGGATCTTTAGAAACCTATATAGGTAATGACTCTCTACAAAAGCACACTTTATTTTACTCAAACGCCTCAGAAATAATGTGACACCTTCATTGCAATCATCCACCCATCGTGATCCCCCTGAACCAACCAATCTGTAAAAAATATTATGATCGTGGACACACTAACCATTCTTTGGCAGGGTGCAGGGATCAAAAGATTTACTTCGGTGCTCAAGAGGCCTCTCTAGCTACATTCTACACCCTTCTCCTGCATTCATACTTCAAGAAACTTGGTTTTTTTGGTTTTCTTATGAGGGCAATCATTGAGCATCTATCGTTGCTCCTTGGTTGCCTCCAAGCTTCATCATCTCCTTCACCAAAAGTGACGAACCCTTCAGCTCCTCTTATGTCACCCCTTTCCCATGCCAGGCTTTGATGGTCTTCCTTTGCACTCAACACTCCTTTGGCGCAACACCTCCTACACTACGGCTCCATTGCCCTTGGGCTCCTTTTGACTCACATCTCGCTCGCTTTCCATCAGCCACACCCCCTACGTTTGTACGCTCCCTCGTCATTTCATTTTCCTTTTTTGCTACTCTCTGGGTCAGCAATTGGAACAACACATTGTACTACCAGAAGCTAGGTGCAACAAGTTCCAATAAGGAAATAGATGTGATGAGAAATTTCTGGGAGGAGATGCAAAAAAAGGCAATTTGAAGGGAACCTTTTGAAATAACTTCTATGCCGCCAATCACCTCCATTACGGAATTGTTTGTTTCGGAAGGAAAATATCACTATGCAGGGGTCATAAAGTTCATGATACATGGTGAAGTTAGACACTTTTGTGTATGCACCAAGTAGATGACCGAGAAATTGTTTACGACAGACACCAACACTTCGTCCATCTAGAAAGCGGGGAAAGCATTAGAAACTAAATAGAGACAAATCTTGGCATACCTCTAGGGCAATATGAGCGTCATCAAGCAATGTCACTGCACTCAATGCATTTGTCACATTCAGCTCCAACATCGAAGGTACTCTAGGTTTGGCCTGCAAAGTTATTAGAGAAAGAGTCTTCTGTCATCATGAGTTAGCAAGACGTAGAGGGCAAGTCACGAATGGTACTCAAGTAGTGACATCCTTGAAGCAAAACCAAAAGAAAAATCCATTCCTCACTGTATGACAGCAGAGTGCCTTTCATCGTTGATTGTTAGATTAGCCTTGGCTGTCATCAGAGTTTTTGAAAAACAATAATGCTTTTGGGTGCGAATTTGCTCCCCCTAACCTCTTCTATTGCCCCAACCTTTGATCGATGAGAAAGACTTTGATTAGTGACTTCCAATGCAGTGGAGTAAGCTACACCGAGACTTCGAATGCCAGCACACTATCGTATTATGTTCCGTGGTTGTGACTACGAGCTCGTCCACAACCTTTTCAGAAGTACCTTGAACTTTCAGGAGCAAAGGAACGGCCTGAAAACTTCGTCATTCATAGCTACGTTAATAGATAATTTCCACCTACAAATCAACTCGGAATAGAAGATCAAGTACTTCACTAGAATGCTCAAATTCAATCCTACGCTCAGCAAATTTACGCTTGCATCTATTGTCCCAGACCACTTGGAAGTCAACCCATCTCTTGAAAGCAAAACAACAACACCCAAATCCAATGCTTGCCAAAACATTGAGAAAAACACGGACGATGAAGGACATCATCGCCAGCCGAGAGTATCCTTTGGCAGCATCAAGGACACGGAAGGTAAGACTTTGAACACAAAAAAGGCAACATCCATGAAAGGCGGCATGAACACCCAAGGGTCAAACAATCTATCAATTAATGAAGATATGGCGGTAGCAGCCGGAACGTTTGCAGACTTGGAGGGACTGAGTCGATGGTAGCAAGATGGCGAATTGTGAGTGGAGGGAGCTAGGCATATGCGACGAGAATAAATATGCGACTCAGAGAGCGACTCAAAGTTTACAGATTGCTTCAACCACTAGAAATCCATGCCATTGGGTCCTTGTGGATGCATACCAAGCTAAGCAGCTAGCCTCCAGCAAAGCGCTCCCTCCTTATTCACCCAACCTTGCCGTATCCATCACTTTTTTTCATGTCTTGCGGACGGAAGGATCCTTGAATTTCTCTCTTGATAGCTGGTAGAAGAGAGGTGGTATGTGGAAACCTTCGGAGTTAAGATTCTTGGCGTCGACCATGGGCTACCAGCTCCTACATAGGTTAGTTGCCTCTGGTGGTGAACTTGGGCAACAACACCAAAATGCCCACCGTGCAAGAGGCGATGTTGCGGTAGATGTATGGGGAGATTTCTTTGCCCATGAGAAAGTGATCTCTGTCGAAGAAGCTGTCGAAGAAGGTGGAGAAGTGAAGACGCTGCAAATCAAGGTTTTGAAGTTCTTTCAGGCACTGCTGTGGTTGAGAAAGATCTGATTAACGGAAAACTTCTGTGAGGCACTACAAAGAAGGAGATTGAGGGGCCATGGAGGAGATAAGTGCAGCGAAGGAGGAAGTGAGGGATGACGATATACCTGGAGGCCATGATAATGAGCGCGCTTAGCTTTGCTAAAATATCAGAGCACACTTGGAGGAACAGATTCAAATTGGCACACCTTTCAATGCTTCGAAGTTCTTTCGGGCACCGTTGTGGTTGAGGAAGATCTGATTAACGGAAGACTTCTATGAGGCACTACAAAGGAGGAGATTGAGGGGCCATGGAGGAGATAAGTGCAACGAAGGAGAAAGTAAGGGATGACGATGTATTTGGAGGCCATGATAATGAGCACGCTTAGCTTTGCAGGAATATTAGAGAATATTAGAGCACAGGAGGAGGAACCGATTCAAATTGGCACACCTTTCAATGCTTCCCTCCACTCCCCCCTTCCCTCTCTAAGCTC